>NC_061112.1:90695085-90808016 GCF_002878395.1 Capsicum annuum | reverse complement strand
ATATATAGAGAGAGAGAGAGAGAGAGAGAGAGAGAGAGAGAGAATATCATATTTAAAAGCTAATTAACCAAACATTTATTGTAATTTACAAAATTCATTGATGTTATTATACAACTGAGAAAATATACTACTCGTGTTAATGTCATGATAAAATAACTAATTATTTGATTTATATATATATGCATTGCATTTAATTATTTAGAATTTATTAAAATTTTATTTTTTAATAAAAATGGACTACAAGTGTTAAAATTTTGAATGATAACTTTTTAAAAAAATAAATCAACCGCTTATTTTGGTATTATACGATTGAGGAAATATACTACTCGTGTTAATATGAAGATAAAATAACTAATTATATGATTTAACTTCTTAAAAAAAATTGACCACATGTGATCGTTTTCCGATAGTTAATTTTTTAAAACTAAATCGAACACTTATATTTTATTTTGTAAAAAATGACCACACGTGGTTGATTTTCAAAAAGATTTCTAGAAATCCAACCACAAATATTTCTAGAAAATCGACCACATATGGTTGGTAGTTCTGGTAATTTTTTTTAATACCGACCACATGTGGTCGATTTTTTGGAATTTAATTAAAAAATAATTTATTAAATAAATTCCACCCAACCCCACCCTACCTTACCCCGAACCAACAAAATAAACACAATTAACACATACATCACACCTAATTAACACACACACATACATCGCAACAAACACACACACTGCCGACCTTCCACTCCCGCCGTTGACCGACTGCTCCGATGATACTGTCGTTGTTGACTTGCCAAGATTCCACCGGAATAGGTAAAAGTTTCTGATAATTATGTTCATAGGTACTTGTATTAGACCTAATCTTAACTCCCATACTTGTACTAGACCTAATCTTAACCAAATTACTCTCTTGGAAATTTATGGAAACAAGATTGTCAACATTCCTTTACTTGTTCTTGTAAGTAAATTAGGGTTTACTTTTCTTGATACTCCATTATTGTAATGCCCCAAGTTTGTACCCCGGTTGCTATACAGTGCTTACGACCTCGAAGGACTACAAGCTAATCCATGATCGGTACCTTTTGTGAGCACTGAATAATAATACTAAAATAATGCAAAAGTTAGGCTGAAATGCCATAAGGTTCATAATCTGAATACTGATAATAATAACATCTGATAAAAACATCTAAAATATGAATATTATTTGAACTAGTCTAGTCTGAAAAGCCTCTAACTGAACAGTCTGAATGCGGAGTTGATGGGACAAGCCCCCAACTAACTCCGACTACTAAAATACTTAAATAAAAGCATATCCTAGATAGATGAGGACTTACTACTAAATCTACTGATGCTAGTTGAATCTATCTAAGCACAGTCAGGAACCTGAGCGTTCGAACCTATGATATGAGACATCATAGCGCAAAGAAAGAGTATGCGTCAGTACGTGAAATGTACTGGTATGCTAGATAAGGTAAGGATGAATGCAAGGGTTCATATACATGAACAGTAACTGAATGAATGATATGGAGTACCTGAATAAGAGTACATGGATAACTGATACTACTGTAATTACTGAGTATACAATCTGTGCATATACATATATATTATAGCTAAGATTTATACTGAAACTGAATACTAATTTTTGATAACTGAGTGACTGATATCTGAGATTTTTGATAACTAAATTACTGATAACTAAATGACTGTTTTTGTTAATCCTGATTCTATAAAACTGAACTGAGTTCTATGATTGAGACTGAAACTAAAACTGTGGGAGTTAATCATCTAACCGACATGCCCCTCTCTAAATAGATTGGGGTCCAACTTGTAACACTAATTGGAAAGGTGTCAGTACCGTGCCATGGGTAAAGACAAGGTAAAGAGTCACCCTCATCTAGCATGTACCCTGAACGAGAATGGTGGTACCCTCAACTGGCAGGTAAAATACCTTATCAACCCTCAACTGGTAGGTTGATTTCTCAACCTACGCTGGCTACATAGTTTTGGAATGTAAGGACTACTACTAAGGGTCGCACCCTCTACTGGCAGGTAAGCCCCCATCCTTAGGTTCACTTGGTGCTGAATTCTACTCCCAACTGAATAGACACTGAACCAATTACTAGACTTTACTGAGTTTGATTGAGCTATTACTGATTGTTCTGACTGACTGAACTGGATTGAGTTCACTGAATTCTGTAACTGACTGAGTACTACTGTTAGTGACATTACTGAGACTATTCTATAGCTACTGTAGTTCTAGGTAAATAGCTAGATTATCGGGTATTGAATACCCCCAGGACTCGATAGCATTGAAAATAAAGCATAGCATGATCGTGAAAGCATAATAATATTTTCTTGTTAACAATGCATTCATTTAGACATTTTGTCAAACACTTGATATACATGAGCTTGTACATAAATAGAACCACATAATGACACATCATGATTTCACTATTCAATCCACATAAGCATTTTGTCAAACACTTTGGGAGCATGGTTATTTCACATAATAATGAACATATATAATTGTCATGGCTACAATCTTTAACTTGTAAATTCAAGGGTTTACCATGATAATCACATATTCAACACACATGCTATTTAATTTCATGAATATATAACTTGTAATTTCAAAAGAGCTTTTTGAACTCCATAGGTGAAAGGGACCATGAATGAACACCTAACATACCTGAGAAGATTAAATTCTTGAAGGTTCTTGGTGAAATTCTTGAGATTGTTCTTGTTTCTTAAAGCTAGGGTTTTACCCTTTTTTTAGAGAGAATAGCTTAATATTGAGAGAAAGTAAGTGAATAATGAAATAATAAGCAATTAGTTCTCTTTTAGGGATTAATTTCGTGTTTAGGACTGATTAGGGCCATGGAAAAATACCAAATTACCCTTGAAAAGTTATTAAAATTTGTCACTAAAAATTCTAATTTTACGCCTTGCCGCGACACGGTGGCATCGCGATGAGCCACTAGATCTAGGCTGGAAACTGTATAAAAAAGACCAGTGCGAAAATGCACTTTGGCGCGATGCGCCATTATCGCGGAGTCTCACTAAAATTTGATAATTCTGAAAAAATGGCATTGGCGCAACATGATGGTATCGCGTTGCCTCACTGGAAATTGCCAAGTGGGAACTGGAACCTTGGCGCGATGTGGGCTTATCGCGATGGCACACTGGAAAATGACAATTTCCATTTGGACCCTTAGCGTGACGCAGTGATGTATCATTTGGCACACTATTTTACAAAAAATGTTATAACTGTTCACCCGGATATCGGATTTGCGTGAATTTTATATCATTGAAAAGCTGGTTAAATTCCTACACAATGGTAAGCTCTAAACTGTAAAATTTTATGTAGTTTAAAATTTTTATATAGAAATACTCGTATATCGAGAGCTAAACTAAGCTAAGAAATTATAGGGTATTACAATTATAGTTTTAGTATTGTGGTGGTTTTTTATGGTGATTTTAAGCTAAGAATATGAGATAATAAGGATGTTGATATAGATGAAACATATTTGTAAGAACTTGGAATGTGGTTGGGAATGTGGAAATTGATTTAGCTAATGGTCAAGAATTTTCTTATTTTGCCTAATGGTCAAGATTTTTTTCTTCTAGTTTCCTAATGGGTTTCTTGGAATTTGATGTTACTGTTTGACATAATCTGAATTCGGGAAAATAATTACTTTGCTATTTTTTCAGTGACTGCTTATCTCTTTCTCTTTAATTTAGGCCAAGCAAAGGTAAGTTGATTTCTCTCTATTTTATTGTAATGAAGTCTTTAAATGTAGTTTAGTTTGGGATTGTTCGTTGTAGAAAGCTTTGAAATCCATAGGAATTTTGTGATGATTATATGTTATGAGAGGAACACGCGACGCCTCTACTTATTTGCTTTGTTACACTTGTTCAATTGTTTGGCTTATACTATAAATGAATATGTTACTTGAAAGTGATTAAGTGTAGTTTCTTGAAGGTGAACTTTTATTTTGAATTTTGTTGAAGCGTAGGTACTTGAAATGTGAACTTTTTATTTTGAATTTTGTATGCTTGGTAATTTGTGAGGTGACTTAGTGACTAGAAATTGATTAAGTGTAGGTACTTGAAATGGAAATTTTTATGTTGAATGTATTTTAGTTTGGTTATTTGTGAGGTAACTTAGTCACTTGAAATTGATTAAGTGTAGGTAGTTGAAATGAAAATTTTTGTATTGAATGTAGTTTAGTTTGGTAATTTCTGAGGTAACTTAGTCACTTGAAATTGATTAAGTGTATGTACTTGAAAGGTGAATTTATCATTTTTAATGTACTTTAGTTTTTTGAGGGGAGGTGACTTAGTCACTTGAAATATGACTTTTTCATTTTGAATTTAGGTACTTGAAATGTGATCTTTTGTGACTTGAACTAATTACTTGAATCTGATTAATTGTGTAGATGGAACCTGATTATAGCTGAATATATCAACGGAATAATGATAATAGAATGGGTCTTAGGGTGGAATTTGTTTTAGGTGTCAGACGATTTGTTGAACATGCTAAGTTACTTGATGCTTAGTCACATTTTTAGGCTATTCGTTGTCCTTGCGTTAGATGTAATGGTACAAATCTTTTAAAAGAAGAAGTTTTGAAGGAACATCTTTATAGAAGGGGCTTTCACAAGGACTTTTTAACATTGTGTACTATTTATGGTGATGTTGAGCAAAGTAACTTTGTTGTTGGTGAAAGTAGTAGGTCTGCAGGGCATAATGAATATCAAGATACTAGGATGACAGAAATGGTGCACGATGCTTTTGGGATACAACACAGGGGCGACTTTTGGGAAAACGTCGAAGATGTTCCCAAAAGAGAAGCGGGTCGTCTTTATGAACAATTGTATGTTGCTAGTCATCCTTTGTTTGGTAGGTATTTGCATTCTAGTTTGTCTTTTACTGTTAGATTATTAAATATTAAATTTGATTCGAATATTGCTGAAGGAGGAATGGACTCAATGATATACCTTATTAAAGAGTTAGTTGACCAGCCTTAGAGGTTCCTGATTCTTTCTATAAGGCAAAAAGATTGATATCAAAGTTAGGTCTCTCCTCGGTTAGAATTAATTATTGTGAAAATGTCTGCATATTATACTTTAACGAAAATGCTAACCTAGAGTCCTATAAGTTTTGTCAACACCGTCGATATAAGAGTGGTTATAGTGGAAATAAAATTACTATTAAGGCGATGCATTGTTTACCTCTAATACCAAGGTTAAAGAGGTTGTATGCTTCAAACAGCTCAGATCCTCATATAATATGGCAAAGTTAAAATAGAAGGTCCACTTGTGTTCTGTGTCATCCATCTGATGCAGAGGCTTGGAAGCATTTTGATGCAACTTATCCAGATTTTGCAGCTAAGCCACAAAATATTCGTTTGGAATTATATGCGGATGGCTTCTCACCTTTTTCATTTGGTGTTACGCCATATTCATATTGGCCTATATTTATCACCCCAAATAATTTTCCTCCTAAAATGTTGATGACTAGTCCATATATATTTCTGAATTATGTTGTTCCTGGCCTGCATAATCCAAAAAGCAAAATAGATGTCTTCTTGCAACCTTTGATTGATGAACTTTAAATTTTATGGCATGAACGGGTTGAAACTATGGACATTTCACTTAAACAGAATTTCAATCTTCGTGCATATTTAATATGGACTGTTAATGATTTTCCTACTTATGGAATATTGTCTGGGTGGATGACAGCTGGAAAGTTGGCTTGTCCATACTGGATGGAAAAAAAAATCTTTCACATTGAGACATAGCAGGAAAAATTCATGGTTTGATTGTCATTGTTGTTTCTTGCCACCTGATCATGAGTTTAACAGACTCAGGAATACATTCAAAAAGAATAGAACTGAACATGATGTCCCACCTCCAAGGTTATCTGGTTATGACATCTGGGAGATAGTTCAGGATTTATCTAAAGTTAGCGAGGAACCATTGTATAGTCTTGATGGATATGGCATTTTACATAACTGGGCTAAGAAAAGTATGTTTTGGGAGTTAGAATATTGTCCAGATAATTTACTTAGAAATAATATTGATGTCATGCACATTGAGAAGAAGTATTTTGACAACTTGTTCAAAACAATTATGGATGTCACCGGTACGACAAAGGATAATCCTAAGGACAGACTTGATTTGCTTGAATATTGCAAGTGTGGAGAATTACAATTATAGCAAGGGACTAATGGTAATGTTCTTAACCCCAAGGCTAGTTATACATTCAAGTTGGACCAAAAGCAAAAAATATGTGAATGGGTCCAAAGTTTAAAGATGCTCGATGGATATGCCTCAAATTTGGGAAAGAGGGTTGATATGGCACAAGGAATCTTACATGGAATGAAAAGCCATGATTTTCATGTTTTCATGGAACAATTACTTCCAATTCCTTTTATTGGTTTACATGAAAACATATCAAAACCAATGGCATAGATTAGTTTGTTCTTCAAAGACTTATGTGCCACCACATTAAAAGAAGAAAATCTGGAGTGAATGGAAAGTAACATTGTTGTTATCACCAACAAGTTGGAGAAGACTTTTCCGTCAGGGTTCTTTGATATGATAGAATATCTTCCCATTCACCTTGTCCACGAAGCTCGGCTAAGCAGGCTAGTTCAAACTAGGTGGATGTATTCATTCGAACAGTAAGAAATTGCAACATATTTAAATTCATACATATCTTTTTTAATATAGTAAACATCTAATCTTAAGATTGTGCAAGGAAATTGGAAAATTGAAAAAGGGTCCTAAAGATAAACATAGGGTGGAAGGCTCTATAGTCGAGGAATATCTTGCAAGAGAAACGTCTCAATTTTGTTCATACTACTTTCATGATGGAGTTGCTTATTGAAAAAATAGACCGAATTGTCATCAATACGATGAGAATGAGCCTTATTTAAAACTGATATCAATTTTCAATCAATCTGGAAGTAAGGCTAAAAAGACCATATTTCTCTGGCACACTACCATGGAGCACAAATCAGCAACTTTGTATGTCTTGCTTAATTGCTCGGAAGTTGAGCCCTCTCTAAAGTAAGGATATTAAATATTAACATATCTTATTTATTTAGTCAATACCTTTAAGGAAGCCAACTGTATTTCGCATGTTGGATCTTTAGTTCACTTAAGATTCAATTCCACAAAAATCAAGTGTATGAATTTTTTGCAACATGATTTACATATGAGGTTCATAAGTGTACTAATATTTCTACAAATTTTAAACATTTACACATTCCTCAACTAACATATGCGTGTGTGTGTGTGTGTGTTTATGATATTTTTAGGTACTCCAGTTACCAAATGCGGCCGCATATGATCAATTCTCGAGAGATATTTCTTTGGGACTAGTTGAAGCTCATACAATGTCCCATTACACAGTAAATTGGTTTAAATTTTCCATCGAAGAACACTCTAGAACAAGGAAAACAAACAATAGTGGTGTTTGGGTTAAGGGTGATAATGATGTTGATTACTTTGGCATCATACAAGAGATCTTAGAACTGGAGTATGCTGGCTTCCCAATAAAAAAAATGTCCTCTTTCGATGCAAGTGGTTTGATCAAAGCAGAAGAGGCACAAGAGTATATAAGGAGCATAACATCATTGAAGTGAAGCACAATAGGACGTATTATGTTTACTAACCCTTTGTTCTCGCGCAAAATGCTAAACAAGTGTATTATTATCCTTATCCGTTGCACAGTGATAAGTATGATTGGTGGGCTGTAATCAAAACAAAGCCTATAGTAAGGGTGGAAGTTGAGAATGTGTTGGCGACTGCATATCAAAATGAATGCAGATTGATCACCAGTTAGTGGACATTGATTGAGTAGATAGTTTAAATCACCCAAAAATATATTTGAAGAAGTTAATATTGTAGAAGAAGAGGCTAAGTGGGTAGGAGATATGGAAACTTTGGAAGAGGGTGAATGGTTTAGTGGAGAATCTTTGGGAGAGGGATTAGTTTGTGTAGGTTGTATTTATTATGTATTGATGTTTTTATGCTTTGTACTATTTACCTTTTTATTTCTTGTTTAAGATTGATATGTAATATACTGTGTAAGATTGTTGTTTTCACTTTTCCATAATTTATGTAGTAATAGAAATATTCTTGTCTATGTCGTGTTATTGGAGCAATTTGAAATGTGAATTAGTAACTTGGAATGTTTTTTTGTATATTAATTTTGTAACGACTACTACTTGTTAACTTTACATAATTTAGATAGCAAGTAAAGGTGACAAAGGTAAGCAAAACTTGATACTATAAAAACAAAAAAGAATAAACAACCTCCTCCTTATATACGACCGACATGTATTCATATAGCTGAGGGTCGATTTGTTGACACGCCAGCATGACCCTCATATTCTAGGTCATCACAGCATTCAGTTCCTGCTCCTATGCATGTGGGTCCACTTCATGGGTCTACAGTGACTTATTCTACTCCCATTCCTGTGTCACCACTATCACAGTACTATCGGACGACCGCTTGCACATCTGGACTTCTACCATCGTCTGCAGTACCCTCTACTAGTAGTCACCCACGTTCTCACAGTGATTCTGCTAGATCTATTGGGTTGATGGATCTTCATCTTAGAGGCACTTCATTCGGTTCTTCAGATCCACCTATATCAGTGCATACACCAGTACTTGTTCCGCAACCCGGAGACAAAGATGATTATCGGAGGTGGTATATTATTTCATATGGAGTAGGGAAAGATTTCTAAATATAGCAACATTATTCATTTTTCATTTACTAGATTATTATGCTCTATGAAATTACTGTTTGATATTGTGTTATAGGTTTATGCCCGATTATGGAATTGCAAAAGTTATGACTAAATGCATTACTCAAAACTTCAAAAACTATTGGACCAGTTGGCAAAAGGTTCCAGAAAATGACAGAGAACAAATGTTTAATGAATTCTATGTAAGGATTTAATTTATAGACTATTTCACACATTATTAGAACAAAAAATTGAATATTATATTTTTTTGTAGAATTATTTCTGGTGGGACTACACGCATGAATGTACTATACAGAGGAATTTTTATAGAAGAGCTACAGTCAGAATGAATGGTCTGTTAGATTATGCCAGAACGACCAGGGTTTGTACTCGAACCCATATGGCAAGATTATATTCGCTATTGGAATAGCAAAGAATACCAATTGTTGAGTGAGAAAGGAAAGAAAGCTAGGGCATCATCCAGGGATAGTTCTCTACATACTGCGAGTGCAGTTAGTCGGATTACTGTGGAGCAAAAAATGGTATGTAACTTTTACAGTTTTAATTGTTTGTTTCTATTTAAATATTTAATTAGTTGAAGATTAATAATTTTTTCATATGCAGGCAAAAAAATTCGGTAGGAAGGTAAGACATGAGAGGTATTCAAAAAGACGCATGTGAGGAAGAAAATGAACCCAACTGATGAAGATGTCTGGGTTGAGCCTCGTGCAAAAGCACCTATGTAAGAAATAAATTTTGTATTTATGAATCTTTTTCTCAAAGTTAATATTATTCAAGTACAAGTAATTTAATATTTTTTTACTATTAATTTTAACTTTACTTTGAATATAGGAAAAATATATGCAGCTCGTTAATGAGTATCATAGTACTCAGCCTCCTGAAAGTTAGGGTGACATAATACTTGAAGATATAGAGGAGGAATTATGGAAAGAAACTATGGGCAGTTAGAGGCCAATACTATGGATAGCACATAAAATATTTTAGCGAGAATGTTAGGTCTTCGTCTGGCCCGAAATCCTATACTACATCAGTTGATAGAAAAACCATTGAATCACTAAGAAATATGATTTCTAATCTCACTGAAGAGCTTGCTGCAAAGAGAGAGAAGACAAACCAGAAGGAGGAGAAAATAACATCACAAATTAGGATGCTGCAGCAGCAGTTCAGCTTTTTTATTCGATCTATAGGGATTATCCTTCCATGTCCTGATGATGCAGTTCGAGCTACAAAAGATCAAGAGTAACTGAATGATATCAACATAGATGCAGAATTAGATCCTATGTGTGCAGCTGAGAATGCGGATGACGAAGACGATGATGAGTGGTACTTTTTTGACTTTTCTATGTATTGTAGTTTGGATTTGGAGATGAGTTGTAGTGTTTACACTTTTGTATGTTTTTAGACTTGTATTGTATGCTGGTTGTTTGAATGGAATGTAGCATATATATTATATGCTCATTTGTTTGGTTGGTTGATGGAATGTAGCATATATAAGCTATTATTTTAAAAAAAATAACAGAAAAACCAACCACATGTGGTCGCAGAAAATTTTACAAACGATCACATGTGGTCAGTTTTTAAAAAAGATTTCCAGAAAATCGACCCCATGTGGTTGGTTTTTCTGGTAATTTAACAAAAACCGACCACTTGTGGTCAATTTAATATAATTAATTAATTAATTTTTAAAAAACAACTACTTGTGGTCAGTTTCTTAAAATAAATTATATTAAATAAAAAATCGACCAAGCGTGGTTAGTTTTATAAAAATTGAATAATTAATTTAAATAAAAATAATGACCACATGCGGTCGGTTTTTTTAAATTAATTAATTAATTTAAATAAAAAATCAACTACAAGTGGTCGATTTTATTAAAATTAATTAATTAATTTAAAAATAAAATTGACCACTTGTGGTTAGTTTATTTTGAATTTTTTTAAAAAAAATAATATTAAAATTTTAAAAAAATATATATATATTTTTAAAAATCGACCACACATGGTCGGTTTTAAAAAAGCTACCACGCTTTTACCTACCATGCATTTTGATTGGTTTTGTGGTCGAAAATACAGAAAAAACGACCACATGTGGTCGGTTTGTGTGTTTGGTTTTCCTGATTTTTAGTAGCGTATGTTATTTTCTTCTACTTATTTAATTTTAGTAAAGGAATATGATAGGCTATATGTCATTGCAACAATATAATTTGAAGTAGGATAAATATTCAAAGATATGAATTTTATTTAGTAGATAATAACTGGGTGGGGCTAACACAAATAAAAATCAGGTTTTGAACAAGATGATCACCATTAGGACACATTCAAAGAGATATTCAGGCTCACTTATGATTTATTTAAGCAACAAATGTAATCTTTTATTCTTGTAGGAGGGATGAATGAGAGAATCAAGATAAAAACGGTGTTCAATAATATAGTAAAGGAACAAAGTGTTTCAATTTACAGAAAAAATTTGAAATTCTAACTCACTTTAGTAATCTATGTTTTTATATTTAGTATTTGGATACATATTAAATATGTGAGGTGCCTCCCCTTCATCTTATTTTTAACCAAGGAAGTGGCAGAAGTGGCGAAAGGGAGGAAGGATCCTTCCCTATATTTTAGGTGAAAGAGTTGGTTTGGTTTTTGAGGGGTGTAATTCATGTGAAACAAAACTCCATGTGGTAATTTAGTTGGCTAGTAATTAAATTTGAAAAGCAAGTAAAATTTGTGGAGGACAAATTTTATATTTATTTATTTATTCTTATTTTGCACTTATAGGACAACTTTTGTAATTTGGAGCCCAAATTTTGTCATCTATAAAAGTATGACCATTCTTCATTGCAAAACCATCCCAAAATTCATAGTTAATCCATTGTAAGAGTAGAGAGTTGAGATAGCTATTCTATTTGGTGTTAATGAGATCTCACCCTTTTATCTGTTAATAATATAAAGCAATTGTTCCCTGATGGATGTACGATCATTCAGATATGAATCACATTAAATATTATGACTTATTTTATTTCTTTAGTTTACATTTTTTCTAATAATTGATATCAAAACAAAGGTTCTGTCTGAGTATACTCCATGCTTACAGCACAGTTCGAACTTTCACATAAAAAAAATTACTTAATTTTCTATATTTTCAAATACAATCTGTAGTAGAAGAGGAAGAATAAGTAATGATGAGTTCTGTAAAGTTTAAAATTTACAGATTTAGTGGGCACAATAACTCTATAGTTGGAAAATCTAGAATACATATTAATACGAAGGGAAGGTTCAATCTATGCTATTGACGGAAAGTACTTCGATGGTAAATCAGATTTCGACTAGGAGACGATTGAAGGCAATGCATTGAGTGTCATCCAACGTCCATCTAACATGCTCGGTGAAGTGAGTATAGGTTCCAACGAGATGGCTAAAGAGGTACTAGACAAGCTACATGGGTTTTACCAGTATCAATCGGTGATAACAAGGATGTTGTTACAATGACTTCTTCACACATTTAATATGGAGTTAGGTACTTTGTTTCAAGACTATCTAGATGCATTTTATAAACTTTTCATGGATTTATAGACAACCGGAATTAAAAATAATAAGGAGATGCTAGCATGTGCTTTTCTATTTTCATTGACTTTAAAATATCGTGATATTGAGAACTCAATGATCTATAGCAAGGAGCCTATCACTCTTAAGAAAGTGTGGCAAGCACTTAATCTTGTATGTGTGGATGCATTTTAAAAAGACAAAGATGATGAATCTGGTGGGCTCTTTGTGAGAAACTATACTATCCAACAGGGAAGGAGCAAATCAAAGCACAAATTAAAGCCTTTTGTTAACAAGAAAAATTTAGAGTGTTGGAGCTTCCATAATAAGAGGCACTTTGAATGAGATTACCCAACATCAAAGTCCAAAGAAAACGCAAGTGGACCCATTATAGAATAGGTACATGATTTTAATAATAAGTATGTACTTACAACATTATGTAATAGAGGAGTCTATGGCAATAAATGGGTGTTGGACTCTATTTTTACTTTGCATATTACATTCCAAATAGAATAGTTAAACAACTATAAAAAATAGAGGAATCATAGTAATGGGCAATAGTGCAACTTGTAAACTAGTTAGCATCAGCTTAATTCAAGTTTGCTGTCATGATGGAATTCTGAAGACTATTACAAAAGTCTATCATGTTTCTAGTCTGAAGTAGAATTTGATCTCCCTGGGCATTCTAAATAAATAAGGCTACAAGTACATGAGAAAATAAGGTAAATAAAAGTGACACAAAGGGTTTTTTGTCATACTTAAGGACAAGCTAAAGGATGGCCTTTACACACAAGAATAAAGTACCATTTTTGGCTCTGTTAATGCATCTATCGTACAATTGGCTAATAATGATAAGGTAAGATTATGGCACATGTGATTGGATCATATGAGTGCACGAGGACAAGAGATACTGATCAACAACAACCTTTTGAATGGTAAGAAGTTCATCACACTTAAATTTTGTTAGTACTGCATCCTAGGGAAGCAAAATAAGGTCAGCATTAGCATTAGCAAGCACAAAATAGGAGGGATGCTAGATTACATCAATTTAGATTCATTTAGTGCCTCTAATCTTTATCGAAGGGAGAAAAAAGGTATTTTATGACATTCATTTATGAATTTTCATGAAAGGTTTGGGTGTATTTCTTGAATGTAAAAAGTGATGTTCTTGAAGTATTTAAAGAGTAGAAAATTTTGGTTGAAAATCAAATAGATCGGAAAACAAGTATCTTCTCACTGAATTCAGCTTGGAGTTTTATAATGAAGTGCTCAATTATTTCATCAATATTTATGGGATCTCAAGATGTAAGACGGTCAGGCATACCCTACAACAAAATAGAGTTGTCGAAAGGATGAATGAAGTTTTTCTTGAAAAGTCTCGTTGTATGCTTTTCAAGCCAAAATGTCCAAAGTGTTTTGGGTTGAAGTATTTCACACTACTTCTCATACTGTTAATCGATCTCCAATATCATTGATTTTCTGTAAGACTTTAAATGAGGTATGGTCTGGTAAACCCTATAACTCATCATACTTGCGTGTATTCTGGTATTTATATTATTATCATGTTAATGAAGATAAGCTTGAATCAAGGTCTAAGAAGACCATATTCTTAGGGTATGTGGATGGAGTAAGAAGGTACAAACTTTGGTATTTATCTTTACTCAAATTTTTATTCAATAGAGAAGTTACATTTGATGTATTCTCTATGCTTGATCCTAGTAAGCTTTTGTAGAGTAATAATGAGCAGCTAGACTTACCAGTGAAGCTTACCAAGGAAAGGGATAAAAGGAATCAAGTTGATGAGTCAAAGTATGCACATATTAAAGAACTTGTTTCAATGAACCATACCCAATTGCAAAACGATGGGACCAATGGTAGATACAAAAATTGGAATGGCTTATAGAGCAAGCAAATCTGATTGCATATGCATTCTTAGCTTTAGAAAAAGAGATAAAGGATCTTGATCCCTCCTCATTTATTGAACAAACTTTTTGCTAAAAATATTGCATAATAGCGGTTAGCCATGATGGAAGAGATGAAGTTTCTTTACATGAATCAACCATGGGTCTTAGTTGAAAGGTCAAAGGAGAAGAGGATGGTTGGATACAAATGGGTTTACAGAAAAAAAATACCAAAAAAAGAATAATATGCTAGGTTTGAGGCAATATTTGTTGTAAAGGGTTTCGGTGAGAAGAAGGGAGTTGACTACAATATCTTCTCTCCAGTCCTGAATCATTGCCCAATTCACATGCTACAAGCATTGGTTGCGTAAGTTGACTTGGACTTTAACAACTTAATGTAAAAACTACTTTCTTAGATGGTAATATAGAAGAGATAACATATATTAATCAACATGAAGGCTTCTTGGCTGAGGGAAAAGAAGATCGAAAAATCCTTTGTATGGTTTAAAGCAATTCCCTAAACAATGTACGAGAGGTTTGCAATATTCATGACTACACAAGGATTCTCAAGGAGTGCATTTGACAGTTGTGTATAACATAATAAGATGTCTGGTAACTCAATAATTTATTTGTTGTTGTATATTGATGATATGCTTATTACTTCTAGCAACAGCACAAAGATAAATGCTTTGAGATACTGTTGAGCAAGGAATTTATCATCAAGGATTTGGGAGCTGCAAAAAAATCTTTAGAATAAAGATTCAAGAGAATAGGTGTTGTACATCTTTCTTAGAAGAGGTGCATCAAAAAGGTTATTCAGAGATTCCATATGTATAAGGGAAAGCCTACAAGTATACTATTAGCTACTCATTTTAAACTTTCAAAGCTACAGCTTCCTCCATATGAGGATGAGGTGGAACATGTGTCAAAGGTTCTATATGCTAGTGCAGTTGGTAGCATTATGTGTGCTATGGTGTCCACAGATCTAGATATTGCTCAATCTATAAGTGTGGTAAGCTAGTACATGGCCATCCTAGGAAAAAGGCATCAAAAAACTATGAAGTAGATATTAAGATACCTCAAATGAGCTTCTAATGTTGCCCTAGTCTTTTAAAAAGGTCAAGATACTTTAATTCTCAGCTATGTGGATTTCGACTATACAGGGGATCTTGATAAAAGAAAGTCCACAACTAGATACATATTTACTCTCGTTGGTAGTGTTTTTCATTAAAAATTAACTTTACAATCATTTGTTGCTTTGTCTACAATAGAGAAAGAATTTATGGCAGCAACAGAGGAAGTGAAAAAAAATAGTTGGTTAAAAGGTTTGGTGGCAAAATTGAGTTTAGTTTAGATAGAATCAACCCTAAGATATGATAGTCAAGTGTTATTCATTTGATTAAAAATCAAATATTTCATGAGCACACCAAATACGATGATATCATATTCTATTTTTATCGATATGTTGTTGAAGAGGTACTTACCAAGGTCACGAAGGTTACCACAAACGATAGTACTTTAGACATATTGACCAAAATAGTCTCACTCACTATGTTTACGCACTGTAAGGATTTGGCAGGAATGTGCAACAACTGATGCAACTCTGGGATATCAGTTGTTAGGTAGAGCTAGTATGTTAAAAAAAGGTTTGATTCTTTTCGTTCTTGCAATAGGTTTGCCCAGTAAGCTTAGAAGTTTTGGCAAAGTTGTTCATATGAATGCTTACAAACCAATTGAAGATTGAAAGAGTTGGTTTGGTTTTTGTGGGGTCTAATACCTTTCAAATAAAACTCCATGTGCCAATTTACTTGGCTAGGAAGTAAATTGTGGAGCAAGAAAAAATTATGGACAAATTTTGCATTTATTTTTCCTTTTCTTATTTTGTGCTTAAGGTTCAAGTTTTATTACTTAGAGCTCAAGTTTTGTCATTTATAAAGGATGAACATTCTGTATCATCAAATCATCCCAAAATTCATAGTTAATTCATTATAAAAGTTGAGAGTTGAGAGCTAAGAGTTGAGATAGCAACTATCTTTGGTGTAAATGAGATCTCTCCCCTTTATTTGTTAATAATATAAAGGTAGATGTTCTCTGGGGGATCTAGGATTATTCATATCCCAATTACATTAAATCATATGTTTCTAATTTTGTTCTTTATTTCACGTTTCCGCTAATAATTGGTATTAGAGCCAAGGTTCTATCTAAGTATGCTTTATGCTTGCAGCAAAGTCTAAACTTCCACGATACAAAAGAATTGGTTTGGTTTTCTACATTTCCAAATACTAATAGTAGTAGAAGAGAAAGAACAAGAAATGATGGGTTCCATGAAGTTTGAAATTAATTGATTTAGTGGGTGAAATAACTCCAATATTCAAAAGATCCAGATGATCATGTCATTGCATAAGAAAGGTTTAATTGATGTTAGTAACAAAAAGTACTCCGATGGTATATCAGAATCTAACATGGAGAAGACTGAAGGTGATGTATTGAGTTTCATCGAAATGTTTTTACACTTAACGTGCATGTGAAATGAATACAATTATTGATGAGATGGCTAAACAGTTCGGGACATGCTATAAGGGCCTTACTAGGATTAGCCAATTACAAGGACATTGTTACAAATTGATTCAAGTACTTTGTTTCAAGACATTATATATGCATTCAATAAACTTTTCATGGACTTACAGACTGTCAAATTTAAAAATAATGAGGAGACACTAACATATAATTTACTGATTTCCTTGAATTTAGAATATCATGATATTGAGATGTAACGCCCCAGAATGGATCTTGAGATATTAGATGGTGCTCAAGACTACGAGTAGCCTTAAGCTAACCCTGTAAGACTATTACTAGATCTGTAACTCATTTCAAGATAAACTAATCAAGTAATAATGTTGTATTATATCAAAACTGAGCTGGAATAAACTGAAGATACTGTCTGAATAACTAATACTGAAAGTTTGGATAATAGCTAGTAGTCTGACAATCCTCTATTACTCAGAAACTAGAGAGCCATTGGGAAAAATCCCCATCTGACTCATACTAAACTGAAAACAATAAATCAAATACTATGAAAGATGAGAGTTTAGATAAATGGGCCCTAGAATCGTGAGGACTCACCAACTGTAGGGATGTAGATAGAGATACCCTAAATCACTCACGCTGCTGAGAGTGAGCACCTAAACCTACATTATGAAACAATGTTGCACATATACGTATATGTGGATCAGTACTTTAAGGATGTACTAAGTATATGGGGGTGAATGCATAAGTAAATCAATATCTTAATATTACAGAAATTTATAGAATATGCATGTTGTATGTGATAACTCGCATGGATGGAATAACTGAAACATGAAAATCATAGATCATGAATAATAAAACATACTATGTAAAACTGGTGAGCCATCACATCTAAAGTCTAAAAAGCTGAACTATTATCTGTCATTCTTTTCTATTGAATTGTAGAAAAAAATACTTTTAAAACTACTCTAAAGATCTTTACTGTTAGGGAAATTCTTTTAAAAGCTTTTCTATTGTTTTTTACTAGTATAGAGGTTCTCTTAACCGACATAAACCATGTGAGCTATTGTAATACCCCGAAGTTTCCTAAATAATTTTGTCCCAAGAATGTTAAGTATTATATTCTAAATTGAATGAAGTATATTCCATGGGGAATTTTCAAGATTTTTACTTTTTGTTGTTTGTAAAATTCAATAATCTTTCCACCGATACTAAATTCACCTAAATTCAACAACCGGGTAAGAACTTATGGCGATTAAAGGTTTCAGTCATAAAACACCGTCATCTCAGTCAGTGGTACGTCGTGCTATAAGCCAAAATGACATTTGTCAATTTCTAGTAAGACTCCGCAATTTTACCGCATTGCGGAGGGCTCCTAAATCCCAATTTTCAAAATCCAGTGAAGCTCTGTGATGACCCCGCGTCGCTCCATTGTCTAATTTCCCAATTGTCGAATTCCAGTGACACGGCGTGATAGCACCGCATCGCGCCAGGTCGGGAAATTTTTCACAAAATTTAAATGATGCCTCCAGGGTTAAATGGGTCTTTTCCCATGATTTTAGTTCTGCCTTAAACACGAAATTTAACCCCACATTACCTAAGGATATCATTATTCACTCTATTTTTCCCAATTTCTTCATACACTCTCAAAGTCAAGAATCTCTCCAAGGATCTTTATGGAGTTACATTCTAAGGTATTTCATGTGTTTATTCATGGGTCTCTTTCACCCATGAAGCTCAATAATCTCTTTTCAAAATCTAAGATTTGTATATTTATGGATGTTCATGAATTGATTGAATTGAAAATTGATGTTCATGTTGTTGGTAGGTTTCGTTCCATGTTATAGACTATTTATTTACAAGAATTGATTCGAATATGTGAAGATTTATGGGATATTCATGATAAACCCTCCAATTTACAAGTTGATTTATGTTTTTAGGATTATTAGATGTGTTGATAATTGTATAACCAATGCATGCTCCCCATATGTTTGATTAAATGCCTATGTGAAGGAAAAGTGCCTTACTAGTATGATAATATGAAATCCCCATTAATGTACAAGTTTTGTATGTCAAGTGTTTGATGAAATTTCTTAGGCAATGGATTATGTATTGTTGATGTTGGTCCTATATTCAATAAACTCATGCTTTGTCACTTTCCTTCTATCGAGTCCTGGGGGTACTTGTACCCAAAAAATATAGTTGTGTGCCTTGAGTCAGTGACATGTTTCAAGATATCCTCAGTCAAGCCATGATCCATAGAACTCAGTCAGTCATGTGACTCAGAAAAGCTCAGTAATTCAATAATCTCAATAGTATTCCGTCAGTTAACAAAACTTCATGAATTCAGTGTAGTCCAGTTTAGTTAATCATGCTTAGTGTCTATTCAGATGGGAGTAGGAATTAGCATCGAGTGAACTCAAGGATGGGAACACACACTATCAAATAAGGGTATGATTCTTAAAAGTCATTCTTGCATTCTAAAACTATGTAGCCAGCATAGGTTGAGACATCAACACTGTCAGATGAGGGTTGATGAGGTGGATAAACACTGTCAAATGAGGGTCCCACCGTTCCTTTTTGGGGACACTATCAGATTAGGGACACTCATAGTTTGTCCTTATCGGTGGTATGGTATTGACACCCTTCTAATTAGGGTTACAGATTGGACCCTAACTCAGCTATAATTCATTATTCAGGGTATGTCAGTTAGACGACTACTTCCCATAGTCTTAGTCTCAGTTTCAGTAATAAAACTTAGATAGTTCTACAGTATTCAAGATGGTCAGATATAGTCAACTCAGAACAGTATGGAACTCAGCTATTTCTATCAGAACCTAGACTGTCAGATACAGTCGCTTATTATTAGTTATTTCAGTTATACAATTATCAGTATCTCATGCTGTCAGTACTCAGGTTCAGTAATCATGTTATCACGAACTCAGTTATAATTATTATGTATTTATACATGCATTCGTTCATTCATGTTTTATAGTCAGTTAGTTTAATTCATGCATATGTACCCTTTGTATTCAGCCTGCCTCACATGCATACTAGTACATTCAATTGTACTGACGCATTTGCGCTATGGTATTTTATACCATAGGTTTAGAAGCATGAGCTCCAAAGCATCAGTAGCCGCCAGATTTAGCTGTGAGTCTTCATCATTCGAGGACGATATTATTAGTTATTTCATTATCTCAGTTAGCTTTCAGTAGATGGAGTTAGTTGGGGACATGTCCCATCAACTCCTTATTCAGATAGTTAGGGGCTTTTCAAACTACCATGTTCAGACAATTTATTTCAGTTTTTTGGGTATTTCATACCCCATCCAGATGTTATGTTTTATCAGTTATTTTACAGTTTTGAACCTTATGGCCTTTCAGTCTTTATTTCTGTATTATACAGTATATTTTACAGTGTTGAGGTATAGATATAAGTCATGGGTTAGCTTGTGATCATTCAGGGTCATGAGCACCGTGTAGCATTTCGGGTACCAGATTCGGGGCATTACAGCTATCATGGAGTCCAATGTCTTATTCTTCTAAGGAGAAAACCTCACATTTGAGAGAGATTTCATACTCTTGCCAGGGAGTATAACCTGAGCTAAGTGATCACATCTGTAACTGTCATCCATATAGAAATAGGAATACTGAATCTATAACTACATTGGCTCATAGTTCTAGAAAAGTATGATGCGCTAAACCCACACTTTCTGCTCAGTGCTAAATACTACTTCCTTTAATCTGTATGCTCATTCTGTAGGAACTCCACTTTTAAAAGTCAGAATATTTCATACTAAAAGCTAATTGTGCATCTGTTCATTCAAAACTAAATTTAAGCTGTAAAGTGAATTTCATATCTTAGATAAAGATCAAAAGATTAAATCTTTATTCAAAGCTGTCTATAAACATAACATGGGATGCTTAAAAATATAATCATTCTTGAAATAGCAATATTCAACTAGGTCTTGATAACCCATGCATCAATTTCATATTAAATCATCATAAAGTTCATGCTTATTAATGAAAATAGTCATAATTCAACTCAAAATCTAGAAATATAGTCATACACATGAATTTATGTAAGCAGACATGTAATTCAATATCCAAATCACTTGACATCTCAAAATCTTCAATTAACAATAAATAGGTATGAACCCTAAATTGAAATTCATATAAAATCATGTAAATTTATAATTAGAAACTAGTTTTAGGCATAAGGATGAAAGATTTATCCTTGTTCAAAACCCCACATACCTTAATTGATGAACTAGATGAAGAATCTTGGTTTTGAGATCCTATTTGTCCTCTTGAAGATCAATTCTTGGAATTCTTGAATTAGGAACCTTGAATTTTGAACTATTTTAGGAAAAGAGTGGTGGAAATTTAGGGATTCTTAAAGTTGAATGTTGAAGCCTAGGGTTTTCTTTGAGAAGGATTTGATGAATAATGAGTATATTTTGTTCAATAATACACTTAATAATCTATTTTCACGGTTTGGTGATGTGGGCAATAGACTAAACTACCCTTGGGATTTAAAATCCATAACTGGGTTGCCGATTGAGGCTTCACCATGACGCGGTTAGTGGGTCATCGCGATACCCACCACGATGCAGTGGAATCGTGGTGACTCACTGGATTATGACAATTGTTGTTTTAGGATTTACTGCAATGCGGTGCAATTGCGGTGACCCTCTGGAAATTAACAAATACTGAATTGGCCTCCACCGTGGTGCGATGAGGATTCCATCATTATTTCCACCGCGATGCGTTGGAATTGCGGTGTCTTGCTAGAATAAAAATCCAAACACTGCCCAAACCTCATCCAAAAATTCCAAAACTTACCCAAGATAAGCTATTTTCACCCCTGAATATAATTTAACTCAAAAATTATTGTCTTAAAGCCCAGAAGGTCAACTTAAAAAATCTTCAAAGTTTAAAGGGACTCAAAATTACGATGTCCCTCAACTCTTAGCTTTATTTTTAGGTAAGTACATACTAAGGGCTAGACTGAGCTAGAAATATTCGGGGTATTACATGAGAATTCAATGATGTACAACAAAAGCCTATCACTTTTGAGCAAACGCAACAAACACTAAACTCTTGTGATGTGCAGAGATATTTTGAAGGAAACAAAGATGATGAAGGTAGTAAGCTCTTTATGAAAGGTCTTACTAGACAATAGGGAAGAAGCAAAACAAAGCACAGTCTAATGTCTCATGTAAAAAATAAAAATATAGAGGTGTTGCCACACGAAGGGGCACTTTGACCGAGATTGCCCAATGTTAAAATCTAAATAAAAAATAAGTGTGTCCACTTTTGAATAGATACATGATTCTGATAATGAATATGTACTTACGAACATCATGAAATAGTGGAGTGCATGGTGACAAATGGGTGCTAGACTATAGTCGTACTATGCATGTATTAGTTTGAAGAGATTGATTCTGCAATTATGAAAAAAATAAAGAAATTGTAGTAATAGGAAATAATCTAACTTGTAAATAAGTTACATTAGCTCAAATGGGATTTCTACTATGATGGAATCGTGAGGAAATATTATAGAAGTCCATCATGTTCCTAATCTAAAAAAGAATTTAATCTTCCTAGGCACTATGGATAAACAAGGCTATCTGTACATGAGCAAAGGAGGAAGTATGAAGGTGACTAAAGGTACTTTAGTCATGCTGAAGGCTAAGCTAGAGGATTGCCTTTATAATCTGGCCAGAAGCACCATGTTGACTCTATAGATAGATATATAATGCAATAATCTAATAACAGTAAGGCAAGATTCTGGCATATGCAACTAGGTCATATGAGTACATAAGGACTGGAGATACTGATCAACTATAACTTTTTGAATGGTGAAAAGATCAACACATATGAATTTTTTTAGTAATACACGCTAGGAAAAAAGAAGAAGGTCAACTTCAGCACTGACAAGCACAACACGATAGGGGTGTTAGATTATATCCATTCAAATTTATAGGATCCCTCTTAGTTTTCATCAAAGGGAGAAAAGAGGTATCTTCTCACATTCATCAAAGAATTTTCATGAAGGGTTTGGATGGATTTCTTGAAGGCAAAAAGTGATCTTTTTAAAGTATTTAAAGAGTGAAAAAATTTGGTTGAAATCTAATGGATGGGAAATTTAAGTATTTTCGTACGTAATGGCTTGGAGTTTTGTAGTGAAGAGTTTAATAATTTCTGCTAGGTTCATGAGGTCTAAAGATATAAGATGGCCAGACATACCCTTTAGTAGAATGGAGTTGCCAAGATGATGACAAAATTCCTCTTTAAAAGTCTTGTTGTATGTTCCTACAAGCTAAAATGTCCAAAGTGTTTTGGGCTAAAGTAGTTGATACGCCCAAATTACACCTCTCTTACGAGAGAGTAAGCTGTCGTTGTGAAATATAAAACCCAACTAGGCTGGGTGTTGAATCCCACAGGGAATACTATGTTCACTAAGTATTATGATTGTTATTAGACTATTGATCAAAGGTTTCTGGATAAAAAGGGTTTCAGTTTATGAATTGTATTCTAAATAATTGTAATAAAGTTGTTCCAACTAATGATTCTTTCTGCAAGTAGTAATTCAATGATATTAAACTAAATAGAGTTATGGTTACCAAGATACTTAAACAGTTAGGGTTGTGAATCACTTTTGAGTTCCAATCAATAACTCTAATTGCAAGAGTAGCTAAATTCTATTGTTTACCCATTAGTTTCTCAACTTTAATGGATATTTTATCCTTTAATTCACTCAAACTTAAAGAATGTATTAATTATTCAGCCATTTTCTTATGTAGGTCAATCCTGTTAAGGCATTTTCCATTAATCTAAAGGTTTAGACCTCTAGATTTCATGTAAACCCTTTCTTTTCCCACAGACACGCTTCTATTCGAACAAGTGATGTTCTTGGGCTTACTTTTCAAGCTTGCAACAAAGAAAAGTCATTAAAGTGAAGAAGTTTGATGCAATATTAATTACCTACAGAAACTAAATTAGAATCACAACCCATATCAGTTGTTCACATCAAGACTCCCATAACCCTAGTTATGGGAGCTTAGCCACTCATCTCCATAGAAGAAAGAGAAAGAATACTTATATTATTCATAAATAAATTGAGAATTCACTTACAAAAGTTACAAGAATTAGTCCTTGAATCTTCAATAGCAATGGAATGATTAGATCCATAAGTTTTGCTTGATTCACAAATTTCTATGTTACATAGAGTTTCAAAGATGGAAAACTAAGGTAACAGTATCCAAGATTCAGAATGTTCCTAATTAAACTCTAACTGGGTATTTATTTGCTCCCAGGTTTAGAAGATTTAAAATTTAAACTCAGAAAAAGCTGTATCCAAGTTGAGGGTCCAACTGGCCGCCCATCGAAAGTCTAACTATTTATCACATGGACCATCACTGAGTGCCTTAGGATGTCAGGTGTTGTTTAATCCTGATGGCTACCTTGGTGGATCATCGAAGATCTGACGGTCTGTCGTACAGTCCATCGCTAAGTCTTCTGAAATCCTGCATTTTATTTAAGCCTGACCGCCAAGTTGGTATCTGCCACAAGCTTGGCGGTCCGTCGCATGACTGAAGGTCTGCTATTTCTGTTATTTTCCTGAGTTTTCTCCATCAGCTAACTCCTTCACCTGAAATCACTTAAATCCACTATTAAATACAACTTTAGTTGCTTGAAAACACACAATTTTCCCAAGAAAAAAAAAGCAAAATATTCCATCAAAAGCCAGAACATCAACACCCTCAACTTAAGATAATTTCGTGTCCTTAAGCAACTCAGCACCAAATTAAAAATATGAGCAATACAATGACAGACATTCAAGTTACTGAACCAGTTTTCACACAACCATTCACTTGTCATCCTAATTATATTGCTCAACATATCAGGATCCATAACCGGCATTATTTCAAAATCAGTGTATACATAAACATGGATGAAGAATCAATAGAGATCAGCCGAATTAAGAGTAACTCAAGTTGCCCTCACAGTCAAGGAAATCCACCACTGATTATATTTTATGGATACAAATTAGAACTCTCACACTCATCAAAGAAGTTACAAACATAGTACACATACCCATAGGCTTTCCCTTATCATCTAACGCTCCCTTATAGTTGATTTGCGAAGATCAAGCAGGTCTTTCTCAGGCTTGTGATGAGGTTTCGAGGATAGGTGAGGAAGGATTTTTGGGAAAAAGTGACTTAACATTGGGATTTAACTCTCTTTGCCCTCAAGTTTTACCTACCAAGGCCATTATTAAACTAGCTCACTAACCCTTTTCTCATTCATTTACACTTTACCATAACAACCCTTTTTATATATATATATATACACACAAGCATCAGCCACCCTCAACTTATGTTGATACAAACAGTCAAGGTGTATAGTGTCTTGGATAGACCAGGGTCAGATGCTCTAGACCACACTCTAAACCAACTTTTCCTTAGACAGTTAACATCTTGACAATAGCCACCCTCAACTTAGGTGTTTTGCCTAAGTTTAGGTTCACAATGCCCACCATTGGGCTAGGCTATATCTAGGTGTTAAAAACTTAACGAGAGTTAACTAGAGTGATTGGTGATGAAGAAAGACTAACATAGGCTCAAAGAAGGGTTAAAAATGGAAAATTCTTTTTTTGGGGGGGGTTAATTATTTTGGCTAAGTGGACTAAAAGCACAAGGCGGCCTTCTATCATTTCTTATTTCATCAACTACAACACAGCATCAATTGAACCAGAAAAGTTCTAGGTACTACACTATGTAAGAACTAATACAAATACTCGCACACACAGGCAACTAAGTCAAACTCATTCTACTATTCTTAAGATTTCCATCATATGTTATGCATATTTTACAAGTTATTGCCAACTACAGATTCACTAACAGTTGATCACATATACTAGAAGACAAAAGTAAACAGTCATACAGACATAGTCATAGCTTGATGCCAACATCATTCATCATCCATATTCACAACAAGGTGCTAAAATAAATGGCACTTTTATTTAATGGACCAAAATTAACAACAGAATAGGAATTAAGAAAGGAAATATGCAAACCTAAATTTACTCATAGAAAAGAAAAAAAAATACAAACTTAAACATAATCCTAGACATGTGATTCTCCTAGATAGCACATGGGAGGAAAAGAATATCGGAAACACAACCCCCCATGGTACAAGTACACCACCCCCCATAAGAAAATATATGCATTATACTTAAAGCATCAAATAAAAGTACAAAGGAGTGGGTATACTTGTATTGCCTCTTATTCATCCAAGATGTTTGTGAAGTGTGATGAGGAGACTGTGTCCTTACCTACTTCAACGTTGACCCCCATGGTGGTGGGGGTACTCATAAACACAACCTCTGGAATCGGAGGTACTACATCCCAAACTGGGTCTGAAGTCGACCCCCTTACTGGGGAAGAACTGGTAGACACTCCAGCCACTTTATCTTCTACTCTCATCTTTCTTCTCTCTTCATCTCTCCTCGATCTTTTGAGGCCTTTCTCATTTCATATTTCTCTCACTCCTCCAGTGTCATAGCCTCTCTCTTTTTTCTTTTTTTAGCTTTTTTTTTGGCCCGTTCATCTGCCTGTTGCTTTCCCTTGTCTTTCACTGGTCTTCCCATCAGGACAACAATTCCCTCATCTTCATCATTCACCAAAGCCGCATCAAAAGTGGGATGTTGTGGCTGCCCTCTCTTCAATTCTTCAATGTTAGCTTGTGCCTTATTAAACTCTGTTATGAACTTTGCCAAGTCTGAAATGGATTGTTAATCCAGCCTTTTGTTGATTCTCTCTTCCATGTGATCTATCCTCGTCTGAATTTTCTAGAACAGGCGGATTGCCTCAGCTATAATTCTTTTAACAAAAGGCTTGAATTCTACAGCCCAAGTGTCAAGCTGCTTCTTGAATTTCTTTTGTAATTTCACAAACTTGGCGAAGTTTTCCTGTGTTAACCTATATTCTGCAAATTCTTCACCACCCATTGGTGGTGCAGATTCTGACCTTACGGACATACTTGATGGCATATAATCAGGTGCTACATAAGTGGTAATCTGTATTGGCATACCTATTGGAATCTCTGAAGTATCTGGGGCTGGTGCTGACTAGGTCTAATATGCTGGACGTTTGGTAACCCTCATTTTAAACTTTGAGTCATTCTTTGGCTTCTTAATATCCTACCTATGTATCATCCAGACCTCATTATCCACCCCAAAAATTAGAGATGTACCTACCTGCCTGTATAATTTTATGATTAAGCAAGGAAATCGTAGAGTGCTAACCACCTTATGTGCTCTCACAAACAGCTCACCAGTATGATCTAATTGAAATCAACCTTCAGTCCTAAAAGCAAACTAGAAACAAGTACAACCAGGTAAATATCCAGATTAGCATCACCTCCAGTCGGTATAAGTCTCAATTGAACAACAGCCCACAAAAATTTAGCTCTAAAGCTAAGGGAAGACTTTGCTATGTGCTCAGGTGGGTTTATTGCCCAGGAAGGATTACCCTCATACATTAACACTCCACCCAACCATGATCTTTGGGTATATACATTACTCAGTTGGTACTCGAGTTCTGGAACAGCAGGTGGGGTTTTATAGTTTGTCCCAAATAGCATCCTGTTGATGGTTCAGGTTGATATGTCAATGGTAACTCCTCGGACTGGCACTAACTCCTTGTTTGGAAGATCGTAAATCTTCGAGCCCTTTGGAACATCCTTTTCTACCAATAACAAATTGTTAGAAAAGAATTCCCTTACTAGATTCGAATGATATGATCTGGAGGGC
Organism: Capsicum annuum; assembly: GCF_002878395.1. Taxonomy (NCBI): domain Eukaryota; kingdom Viridiplantae; phylum Streptophyta; class Magnoliopsida; order Solanales; family Solanaceae; genus Capsicum; species Capsicum annuum. The sequence goes on along the minus strand of NC_061112.1, from coordinate 90,780,444 downwards.
TTGCTCATCCATGCCAATTCATACTCATTAAAACAACTATCAAACTCAGGATATTCGTGCAACTCCGACATTACAATCTGATACTCCTCAGCAAATGGATTTTTGATTGGCCTAATTGTTGTTGGTGCCAACCCATCATAAAAATTTTCCCTTTCTCCATCAAGTTAGCATCCTCAGTCTCATTCTCCATATCAATTGCTTCAGTTTGTGCCTCTACATTATTAGCCTCACTTTCAGCCTTAACTAGGTTGGGGCAAGATGTGACTACCCTTGCCTCATCAAGGCTTAAGTTGGTACTGCTGGTGCTGCTGTCACTCTCCTCTTCATACTGGGAGAGTGTAGGAAGTGTTTGGTCTCTTTGATGAATGTTGAAGGCTGGTACCTTCTCTCTTCTAGAAGGTTCACCTCGACCTCTTACCCAACCAGCGTCTCTAGTTAATGGGAGTTTTTATGCCACGATGCCTTGTTGGTGTATTACTGCACTCCTCTCTCTTACAAATGCAAAAATGAAAGAAATTTTAACCCTTGTTAATAATTGATAACCTTTGTTGGGATGAGAAAAAGAAAAAGGGGTGGATGTGTTTAAATAGGGGAGAAGAAAGAGGGCGAAGAGTCCTAGAGGCAGTAACTGCCTTCAGATACTTTAAATCTAGAGGAAGTTAGACAGCTGTAAAATTAGAAGAGGTTACAACGTGTGTAACCACGCTATTTTATCTCTTTAAAAGCCTTTGGGTCAAGTACGGTTCATTTAAATAGACATCAAATTTTACCCAACCCGACCCATAGCTAGAGTTACATTGACGGTTAACCTGATGGTTCATCAGCTTTGCGATGGTCTGCCAGGTTGATCGTCAGGTCTCACCAGAGGCATGCCTTCCAGGCTTTTCTATGACGGTCACTCTAATGGTCCTTCAATACTATGACAATCTGTCGGATGGTTCGTCAGCTCATTCTAGAAACTCAAAATTTTAGCTTCAGGTTAACAGTTTATCTAATGGTCCTTCAGTTTGTTGAAGGTCCTCCACCTCAACCGTCGAGCCTTATCCAGAATGTTCAACATTTTATCATGGCTATGACGGTGTAAGTGGCGGTTCGTCAAGACCTCGACGGTCCGTCGGTTAGCCCGTCAACCACATTGTCAACTGTAAAACTCTTCTCTTTTAGCAATCTGAGTCCTACACACTTTACAAACACATCAGATTTCTCAAAAATAATAAATAAGCTATGACTACGATTACAACAACACTTTATGGGTTGCCTCCCACTAGTGCCTGATTTAATATTATGGCATGATGCCATTATCTTGATTACTCAGTCTTCATCGAGATAGATAGTAGCTATGCATTTTATCGAGTCCATTGGACTGATATACAACTTTAGTCGTTGCCCATTTACTTTGAATACACTTCCGTCTTCATTTGCAAGTTCAACTACTCCAGATGAGTAGACTTGATTAACTTGGAATGGACCCAACCATTTTGATTTAAGCTTACCTAGGAACAACTTCATTCTGAAGTTGAAGAGAAGCACCCAATCACCCTTCTGAAAATATCTTTTTGTAATGCTTCGATCATGGTACTTCTTCATCTTCTCCTTGTAAAGATCAGCTCTTTCATACGCCTCGAGAGGAAACTCATCCATCTCATTCAGTTATCCCAATATCAACTGCACTATCTCATTCCAATTCAAATTTAGCCTCCTAAGTGCCCACAGCGCCTTATGCTCCAATTCAATTAGTAAATGAAATGCCTTGCCATAAACTAACTAGTACGGTGACATGTCAATTGGTGTCTTGAAAGTTGTTTTGTATGCCCATAAGGCATCATCAAGCTTCCTAGACCACTCTTGTTTGCTAGCATTCATTGTTTTAGCAAGTATGGCTTTGATCTCTCTATTCAAAATCTCCACTTGCCCACTAGTTTATGGGTGGTATGGAGTCGCTACCTTGTATTGGTTAACACCATACTTTGTTAAAGCAGCCCGAAACACACGATTGCAAAAGTGAGATCCATCGTCGTTTATAATGGTGCATGGCACCCTAAATCGAGAGAAAATATTCCTTTTAAGGAATGTCATTACTCTCTTCCCTTCATTGTCAACCAAAGAAATGACTTTAACCCATTTCAATGCATAATCAACAACAACTAGAATGTATTTCATCCCATATGAGCTCATGAATTCGATGCCCCAGACGTTGAATAATTCCACCCCTATCATTTTCGTCAAAGGCATTTTATGGCGCTTGGAGATTGACCCCTGCCTCTGATATTGGTCACATCTTCTCACGAATTCATAAGCTTCTTTGAATAGAGTTGGCCAATAATAGCCACTTTATAACACCTTTCTATCAATACGGTCACCGACATGGTGACCTCCAACCGGGGAATCATGGAATGCTCTGAAGATACTTAACATATCTACTTCTTGAACACATCTCCTTAGGATATTATCGGCACATCGCTGAAATAGATACGGCTCATCCCAGAAGTAATGTGTCACATCATGGAGAAACTTCTTTCTTTAATGAAAATAAAGATTCTCTGGAATCACTTTACTCACCACATAATTCATAAAATTAGCATACCAAGGTATCTTTTCCAGCTCAACAGTGCATCATTAATCTCAAACTTATCTCTTCTTGCTTTCTCCCCTTCAAGCCTAGATAGGTAGTCTACAACTTGATTTATACAGCCCTTCCAATCTTTAACTTCAAAGTCGAATTCTTAAAGTAGCAGCACCCATCTAATCAACCTTAGTTTCTAATCCTTTTTCTCCATCAAAAATCATAAGGTTGCATGGTCAGTGTGGACCACCACCTTGGTTCTTAGCAAATAAGCCCGGAACTTCTCAAAGGCATAGACCACTACAAGAAGTTCTTGGTCTGTGATGGTGTAGTTCTTTTGAGATCCATTTAGTGCTCTACTTGCTTTATAAATTAGATGAAAGAGCTTATCCCTCTTTTGTCCAAGCACAGCACCAAGTGCCACCCCACTTGTGTTGCACATAATCTAAAATGTCTTTGACCAATTCGGTACAACAACAATAGGGGAATCCACTAGCTTCCCTTTAAGGCATTCAAATTCCTTCAAGCAATCATCATCGAAGTTGAACTTAGCCTCTTTCTCTAAAAGTTTACAAAGTGGATTTGTAATTTTTGAGAAATCTTTTATAAACCTCCGATAAAAGCCTGCGTGACCAAGAAAACTACGCACCCCCTTTACTGAAACGGGAGGTGGAAGCTTCTCAATAACCTTGACTTTAGCTCGATCGACCTCAATCACCTTTGCAGAAATGTAATACCCCACATGTTTCTAAGCTAGGAAGTGAATAAGTATTCCTACGTATGAAATCTCCTATCTTATGATTCATACTTGAGTACATGACTTACAATGAATATCCTAGTGATAGGATAGCTTATGATGCATTAAGCATGTTCATATGAGTCACTTAAGGTAATACAAGCTAAGAGTTTTTGAATCTATCAAGTTTTAGTGTTCGATTGTGTAAGGGTCATCTTTGAACGAGTATAACTCGATATTAATGTGGTATTTTGGATGATTTAGACCCACCAAATTGTAGATAATCGAATTATCTTTCCAACGATACCAATTTTGCCTTAATCCAATCCCCGAGCGAAAAGTTATGCCCATTTTTGTGAGAGACAGTACGGATAGGCGATTAGTAAGGTGCCACCCAACCAAACATAGGCGATTGGTTAGGCGCCGCCCAACCTAGCTTAGGCAAACACTTGAGCGCCTCCTAAGTCAGTTCCAGGTGGCAAAAACACTCTGTTCTGAGTTATTTTAAGGGTAATTAAGTCTTTTAACTCTCCTTACACGTCCCTAAACTTAACCCTACGAAATATATAGCTTCTAAACATATTACAACCCTATTATCATCTCAAAGCTCATCATCCAAGAGCACTAAAAGAGAAAAACAACTAGGGTTGCGTAACTAAGCTTGAAGATCCGATTTCAAGGAAATTCCTCCATTAATCATCAAGAATCTTCCTTCTAAGGTATGCGTGAGTTGATTCATGGACTCCTTTCATCTATGAAGCTCAAGAACCATCTTCTAAATTTTGTATCATGATGTTTATGATGTTAGTGGTTGATGTTCATGTGGTTGGAGTTTGATGATGCCTAATATGGGATCTTTGTATTTTTATTGTGAGGATATGGTGGTATTTAACGTATAAATATATGAAATTAGTGGTTGAATATTTGTAATCTTGATTAATCCATCTATGACTAAGATGGGCATGTAATGTGTTTGTCAAAATACGTAAGGGAATAGAAATCATGCTTTTATGACATAATAAGTCCTTAATGACTATTCCATGTTCTAAGTTTATGTTCAACGTGATCCCTGTGCTATTGTCTTGAATTGAAGAAGTTATACGAGATGCTCATGATATTGTTGCGATATGGAATGACCATGTTATTGAAGCCATGCAAGTATATACATGTTGTGTGCATTCCCGATCATGTGATAGTTTTTTGAGAATCATTCTTATTATGAAATTCTTACTTATGATATTGTGAATTGTGGACTCAAATCTTATGATCAAGTCATGTCATGTGTGTCAGTTTTCTCCTATCGAGTCCTGGAGGTATTCGTACTAGAAAACTATAGATGTGTGCCTAGAGCCATGTCATGTTTCATGGTATCCGAACTCAAGCTATGATTCCATAGACTTCAGTCAGTCATGTGACTCAGGAAAACCTCATGATCTCAATCAGTTTTTAGATATCAATAATATTCCACCAGTCAACGGAATTTAGTAAGATTAAGTCATGTATAGTCAGTTATTCATGTCCAATCCCTCAATATAGGAGTAGAGGTTAGCACTGAGTGAACCCAAGGATGGGAACTCACCCGTTAGTTCAGGGTGTGATTCTTAGTAGTCATCCTTGTGTTCTAGAACTACGTAGCCAGCGTAGGTTGAGACATCTTAACCCATCAAATAAGGGTTGAGGAGGTGGCTTAACCCGTTAATTTAGGTTTCCCATCATTCTCATTGAGTACCTTCCAGATAAGGGTCACTCGCAGGCTATCCTTACCCGTGGCATGGTATTGACACTCCTCCAGTCGGGGCAAAGATTGGACCCCGGCTTAGCCATAACGGTATACTTGGGGCATGTCGGTTAAAGACTACCTCCTATAATTTCAGTAGCAGTCTCAGTAAAAGAACTCAGGGCGTTCTTTAGATTTCAGTATATACAGGACTGTCAGATACAGTCGTCTATGTTATCAGTTACAGTATCAGTCATGACAGTTATCAATAAACTATATATTAGCTTATAGGTCATGCTATCACGTATTCACGATCCCAGTTTCTATGTACGTATGTTTGCACTCCCAAGTTCATATTAGTCAGTTAGTGTTGTTCATGCATGAAACCCTTTATGTTCAGCCTACCTTCCTCGTATACTCAGTACTCCAGTTGTACTGACGTATTTATGCTATGGTGCTTTTTTTCATGTTACACCATAGGTTCCAAGACACGAGCTCCAGCCCAGCAGTAGCGGTAGCATTCCAGTCGCAGAGACACAGTGAGTCCTCATTGATTCAAGGATAATATGATTTGATACATTTATTTATTTCTTCAGTTTAGTTTTACGAAGTTAGTTGGAGACATGTTCCTTCAACTCCTTATTCAGATAGTTTAGAGGCTTTTAAATTTACGTTCAGATCTACGTTCAGACTTAGCTTTCAGATTGAGTTGTTTGGGGTATTTTCACCCACATGATTTTATTCAGTTGAACCTTATGGCCTTATAGTTCTATGTATTCCGCATTATTATATCATGATTTGTAGTATATAGGTACAGATATCAGTCATGGGTTAGGTTGTGGTCCCTCGGGGTCATGAGCACCATGTAGCATTCTGGTTTAGCAAATCAGGGTGTTACAAGAAACTTTGTATCCTAGAACAAAGCCCTCATTCGCCATGAAGTGGCATTTCTTCCAATTAAGCACTAGATTATATTCCTCACACCTCTGCAAAGCTCGACTGAGATTCACCAAACAAAGCTCAAACGAATCTCCTACCATATAAAAATCATCCATAAACACCTCCAAGATGTCTTCAACCATATATGAGAAAATAGACATCATGCACCGTCGAAAGGTAGCGGGTGCATTACACAATCCAAACGACATCCGCTTGAATACAAAAGTATCATATGGGTAGTTTAATATTGTTTTCTCCTAATCCTCCAAGGCTATAGAAATCTGATTATAACTAGAATAACCATACAAGAAATAATACCACCCCCTTCCCACTAACCAATCAAGCATCTAATCCGTAAAACGCATTGGGAAGTGGTCCTTCAAAGTCCATGAGTTGAGTTTGCTATAGTCCATGCAAACCCTCCACCTAGCCACAGCACTGAGTGGAATCAACCTATTTTTTTCATTCGTAACAACAGTTATGCCCCCTTTCTTGGGCACATATTGAACTGGACTTAACCATTTACTGTTGGAAATAGGGTAAACCACTCCTGCATCTAACCACTTAATAATTTCCTTCTTAACCACCTCTTGCATTAGTAGGTTAAGATGGCATTGGTGCTTGATGGTCAGAGTATAGTCTTCCTCAAGCTATGTCTTATGAGTGCAGATGCCCGGGGGAATACCAATAATATCTGGAATAGTCCAGCCTATTGCCCTTTTGTACCTCTGAAGCACAAAAATAAGTACTTCCACCTGCTTCTTGCCTAAATCAGCTGCAATAATAATGGGTAACGTGTTTCCATCGCCCAGAAACACGTACCTTAAATGCCCTGGCAGCTCCTTCAGCTCAAACACCGATGGCTCTTCAATGGATGGCTTAGCTGGTGTTGTTGGTTGATTTTTAACATCAAGATCTAGCTTCTTAGGAGCATAAGAGAATGATCCCATTCTTGTGAAAGCACAAACACAAACAATCTCCTCATACTCCTCAATGCCTTCATGATCAAAATTCATTAGCACTGCAGCTAAAGGCTCGACAGCAAATTTCTCTTCTATCTGTAACTCCTACTCATCCTCATAATAAACATGAACAATCGAGCACACACTCATTTACTTGTGCTGCTTCATCGGCTGGCACATATCAAGTCGCACTACTTTATCACTAAGCCTAAATAAGAGCTTATTAGCTCAAAAGTCAATAAGCACACTTTCGGTTGTAAGGAAAGGTCGACCCAAAATTATAGTCAGCTCAAAATCCACCTCGCAATCTAGAATAACAAAATTCGCTGAAAATATGAAAATTCTCACCTTCACTAATACATAAAATAATATACCAACAGGTTATTTTACCAACTTATTCTCCATCACAAGTCGCATGTTTATAGGTGTGGGATCTCCCAAACCCAACTTCTTATAAATATCTAAAGGCATCAGGTTGATGCTCGCTTCCAGATCACATAAGGCCTTAGCAAAATCTAGAGACCCAATTGTATAAGGGATGGTTAATGCTCCTAGGTCTTCCTTCTTCTGCACCAAGGATCTTATAAAAATAGCACTATAATGATGGAGACTATCTACCAGTTTATAGCTTACTGCTCTCTTCTTCGTCACAAGATTTTTCATAAATTTAGCATATCCTGGCATCTTCTCAAGTGCCTCTACCAAAGGGATATTCAATGTTAGTTGCTTCAAATTGCCATGAATTTACTAAACTTTATATCACTAGCCTTCTTCTTCAATTTATGAGAAAAGAGAGGTGGTGGTTTTGGGAGAGTAGTCACCACTGCTTTCTTTTCCTTGTCTTTCCTTTTTTCTAACTCATAACCTGCTGATGATTAAAAAGGATATCAATGCTATCCAGCTTCTCATATTCTACTGGATTACTTTCTTCAAGCTCAACATCTTCTTCGATCACCTCTTTATTCATAGATTTACCCACAAAAAAGCTTGGTAATACCTTACTACTCCGTGTGGTAATTGCCATACATGAGTCATTATTACAAGGATTCTAAACTGTATCGCTTGGCAATGTTCCGCTCTTCCTCTGATTTAATGCTGTTGAGAGTTGACTCATTTGCTGCTCCAACTAGAAGATAGAAATAAAGTGTGAGTTTACCAACTGACTCATGGAAAACAAATCACTCTTCATAGTAGTCACCCCAGAGTTGGTAGCCTCATCTCCCTTTAATAATTTCTCTATTATATCCTCTATGGACATCTTGTCAGAGCTAGTGAAGCATTATATCTGCTTCTAGGAGGTACATGTAGTCCACTCCTATCATTCTTTCTCTTCCAGTTTCCTTGATCCTTATCCTTTTAACCAGCCTTGTCGTAATAGTTCCGACCTTTATTTCCTTGGCTATTTCCTTAAAAAAAAACTGATGATTTGATAGTTCGCCTCTTCTTCTGAATTAAAGTCAGCTCTTCCTTAAGATTTAACAGCTTTCACCTTCTCCGTTAATCCTAACAATAGATGCTTAGTCAGTAAATCCATCTGTCTTTAAGGGTGCCATGTCCTGGTTATGTTCCTCCTCCTTCTTATGTTGCTCTACAGTTATACCACCAGACACAGTAAGGCTTTCTACCACAGAATCCTTGGTATTCCAAGCTATACTTTGTTTAGTCATCTGATCAAGCATCTTCGAAGCCTCTAGAAAAGTGAGATCAACAAATAACCCTCCTACGGCATTATCCATAACTGGCTTCGTAATAGAGTTTAGAGATCTATATAGAATCTTCATCAAATAAATATCTGTCATATTATGATTCAGGCACTACATCAGCTTTTTTTTAAACCTATCCCAGGTCTCATGAAAAGCTTCAGTAGGAAGCTGCTGGAAGTTACTGATTTTATCTCTTAACTATACCCTCCTGGAAGGTGGAAAGAACCTTTCTAGGAAAGCCTCTTTTAGCTGCCTCCAGTTGGTGATAGAGTCGGAAGTCAGCCCATTGAGACATAATGTTGTCTCCCCAGATAGATAAAAGGAAACAAATGCAAGTGAATGGCATTTTGGCCCACTCCTGGGTTATCAAAAGACTTGCAAATAGTGACAAAGTTCACCAAATGCATGTTTGGATCATCTCCTGGAAGACCACCGAACAACCCCTTAAGATAAAAGAGTTTAATCATCGTACTGGTAATATTGAATTTAAATCTGAGTGCTAGAGGTGGAGGAATAATAGCTCTAGTTGCACCTGCTCTATCCATTCCATCTTCATCATTATTTAGATCAAATAGTACCAATTGTCGATCCTGCCTTGCCCTAAAGGGATAATTCTTGTTTACATTTTTATTTACTGGTGCAGCCACATTCTTTGTACATCTTGGGATAACAGAATCTAAAAAATCATCATCCCCCAAATCATCATCGTCAGGATTAGGATGACGCACCGGCTGGCCATCATTTTGCTGATTAAGTTGAGCTCTAGCTAGAGTGGCTAGTCTTTCAGCATCTTGAGGGTCTATCATTCTGACAATTAACTGTGGTTTAGAATGTACTGGTAATAATGGTGCACCCGATCTCCATGTACTTGGCAACATAATAACTACCCTACACAAAATAAAAACAACAAACAAAAGTAAAATTTGGGAAACTTGACCAAAGGTCAATTAACAAATACAAACTTAATTGACAACCGTAGGCCCCGGCAATGGCGCCAAAAATTTGATACCCCTAAATTACACCTCTCTTACGAGAGAGTAACCGATTGCTGTCAAATATAGAACCCCACTAGGTTGGGTGTTGAATCCCATAGGGAATACTATGTTTACTAAGTATTGCGATTGTTATCAGACTGTTGATCAAAGGTTCCTGAATAAAAATGGTTTTAGTTTTTGAATTGTATTCTAAATAATGACAGAGTTATTCCAACTAATGATTCTTTCTACAAGTAGTAATTCAATGATATTAAACTAACTAGAGTTACTGTTACCAATATGGTTAAACAGTTAGGGTTGTGAATCACTTCTGAGTTCCAATCAATAACTTCAATTGCAAGAGTAGCTAAATTCTATAGTTTACCCAATACTTTCTTAACTTTAATGGATATTTTATCCTTTAATTCACTCAAACTTAAAGAATATATTAATTATTTTGCCATTTTCTCATGTAGATCAATCCTGTTAAGGCATTTTCCATTAATCTAAAGGTTTAGGCCTCTAGATTCCATGTAAACCCTTTATTTTTCCTATACTCTTCTATTCAAACAAGTGATGTTCTTGGGCTCACTTTTCAAGTTTGCAACCAAGAAAATTCATTAAAGTGAAGAAGGTTTTATGCAATATAAATTACCTATGGAAACTCAATTGGAATCACAACCCATATTATTTGTTCACATCAAGGCTCCCATAACCCTAGTTATGGGAGCTTAGCCACTCATCTCCATAGAAGAAAGAGAAAGAATACTTGTATTATTCATAAATAAATTCAGAATTCACTTACAAAAGTTACAAAAATTAGTCCTTAAATCTTCAATAGCAATGGAATGATTAGATTCACAAGTTTAGATTGATTCATAAATTTCTACGTTACAGAGAGTTTCAAAGATGAAAAACTAAGGTAACAATATCCAAGATTTAGAATGTTCTCAATAAAACCCTAACTGGGTATTTATATGCTCCCAAGTTTAGAAGATTTAAAATTTAAACTCAGAAAAAGCCGCGTCTAAGTTGACGGCCCATCGGAAGTCAGACGGTCCATCATATGGACCGTCGCTAAATACCCTAAGATGTCAGGTTTTATTTAATCCTGATGGCTACCTTGGCTGAACATCGAAGGTCCGACGGTCTGTCAAATAGTCCGTCGCTAAGTTTTCTGAAATCCTTCATTCTATTTAAGCTTGACAACCAAGTTGACAGTTCGCCACAAACTTGACGGTCCGCCACTTAGACCGTCGCATGAATTTTCCACTTGGAACCTTCTGTTTTGCTTTAACGGTTCTTCCAGTAGTCCATTGCATAACTGACGGTCCGCCATTTCTTCTATTTTCCTGAGTTTTCTCTTTTAGCTAACTCCTTAACCTGAAATCACTTAAATCTACTATTAAATATAACTTTAGTTGCTTGAAAACACATAATTTTTTTGAGAAAAAGATGCAAAATGTTCCATCAAAAGCCAGAACATCAGTAGTTCACACTGCTCCCTATATTATCAATTGATCTCCAGCCTCAGCAATTGACTTTAATACTTAAATAAGGCATGGTCAGGTGAACCATCTAAGTATTCATATTTGTGAGTCTTTGGTATCCAACTTATTATCATGTTACTGAAGGACAAATTGAACCGGGGTCTAAGAAGGCCATATTTATAGGGTATATGGAACGAGAAAAGAGTACAAACTTTGGTGTTTATCTTTACTGAAATTTGTAGTAGGTAGATATGTTACCTTTGATGAATCCTCTGTACATTATCCTAGAAAAGTTTTTGTAGAGATATCAAAAAGTATGAAGAACGAGTAGATGAAGCTACTAGAGGAGCTTACTAAGGGAAGGTTCAAAACACTCAAGTACATATGTGAAAAGATACCAATCTTGAAGAACTTATTGTCAATGAACCATACACAATTTCAAAGAAAAGGGACAAAAAGAAGCTATGAAAACTGGAATGCCTTATAAAGCAATCAAATATGATTGCATATACATTTTTAGTTATAGAAGAAGCGATTAAATATCTTGTTCTCTCCAAGTATGTTAGAGGAACTTTTTCCAAGGATGTTGCACAATGGCAATTAGCCATGATGGAAGAGATGGAGTATTTTCAAAAGAATTAGACTGAGTCTTTGTTTAAAGGCCAAAAAGAAAGATGACAGTTGGATGCAAATAAGTTTATAAGAATGTCACAACCTAAGACTACCCCTAGTCATAACACGGTGCTAAGAACCACAGGTAATCCTAAGCTAACCCATTATACTGGCATAACTCGTGAGCTTCGGAATAAGTTGCATAAGTCTAAAAGAAATAAGCAGAGGGGCTGTCTTTTCTAATTATGATCAATATAAAATCGTATTAAAATGATTACAACTCTAGTTATACAAAACAAAACTAGAATCAAATACATCAATTATACCAATTATCTATGAAGCCTCTACAAATATTGACTATAGGTAGCCGGGACATGATCCCCAACTATCCCTAATCAATTTAACAGAATAAAGAAAACAAGATACTAATCGAACTATGATTGAATCGAGCCCTTGAATCAAAGGGAATCATCACCTTCTAACTGGAAGCTACAAACTATCTAATTATGATGTATGGGCTACAACTGGTACCTACATTATGAAACAATGTAGTACATAGACATATTTTTGGATTAGTACTTTTGAAATGTAATGAGTATATGTGGGTGAATGCATAAGTAAAACAATAACTGAATATACTCTTAGACTTTCAAATAATGCATACTAAGTGTAGATGACTCACCTCAAGATTGAATAAAACAATGGCTATAAAATCATAAACATAAGTAATGAAGAATAAGGATAACCTTTGTGAGTCATAACACTTCGTTTTAAAATCTTTACTTTTTATTCTTTCTTTTTGGTAGGTTCTTCTAACCGACATAAACCATGTGAGCTATTATAGAGTTCAATGTCTTGCCGACATTGAGGAGAGTTGTTCTACTCTTGCCAGCCGAATAGAACCTTAAAATGAGTGATCACTATACTTAACCCATATTGGGACTTAAACCTATAGTGTCACATAGTTTTGGGGTATGTCACCTCATACTCGTACCCAACTCGGTGATAAATACTACTCCTATATTATTTATATGCTCATACTTTAGGAAATCCACGTTAAAATTGAATAAGGGTTTATAGAATAAAAACTAGTTATGATTCTCATTCTTTAAATCATAATCAGGATAAATAAATTTGGTTTCCATATCTTATCTCAAGATCAAAAGATCAATCTTTGCTTTAAATCTTGGTATAGGCTTATCAAATGAGCTTAAGAGCATCATTTTCTTGAAATCTAAAAACTTGTACTTAGGGATTATAATACATATGCTTAAATGCATAGAAATTTGTAATGAAACTTTTTGCTCAATAATCTTCTTAAATACTTCAATAATTTCAGTCAAGATAATGAAATCAAAATCATAATATGAATCTTATAAATCTAAACATGAGCATATGTAATCTTGATGCACTTAAAGCTTTGAATCTCATGCTTTCTGTCATATAACTCATAACACAATATCATGCTTAAAAATCAATTTAAAATCTTTAATCAATGTCTTAAATCATACTCATGGTATTCAAATCATAAAAGAGAATTCTTCAAATCAAGACATAAATAAATAAGAACAATTATGCACTTTAATATTTCAATCTCTTTATAAATCCATAAACTCAAAACAAGATAATTTGGGTATGAACCCTAATTACAATTTATGTAAATTAAAATTAAAAACTAGTTTTGGGCATAAGGATGAAAGGGAATCCTTGTTCTTAAACCCCACATACCTTGACTGGACGAATCCTTGAAGAGAACTTTGAATTTGGAACTCAACTTCTTGATTTTTGAGAGAGGACACTTGGATTTTGTTCTTGGAAAGAGGGTAAAGGTTTTAGAGTCGTATACTGATTGTTTAGGGTTAAGAGAGTGGATTTAATGTGTTTCAAACTCCCTTAATTTGATTTGGAGTGATTACGGATGGTTTAGGAATGTGAAAGGACTTCAATGTCCTTGATTTACGTCAAAACAAAGCACTTTTGGCACTATGCAATCACTATACGACGCATGGCCAATTGTACAGCCCCAATGTGGCGACTCAGGGCCAATCACACAGCCCCAAGGTGGGCGATATATGGCCAATCGCACACCCTTTCTAGTGGCCCTTTGTGATTGTCATGCAACGCACGACCTTTGCATGGCCATAACTTTTTGCTCGTCTATCCGATTAAGGAAAATTTGTATTGTTGGAAAGGTAATTCAATTGCCTATAATTTGGTAAGTCATGAGAGGTAAAATTCCACATATGTAAGAAGTTATACACATTCAAAGTTGTCCCTTATAGAATCAGCTACAAAAATTTAGCCGAATTAAAGGCTCTTAGCCCAACTTTGATTGATGTGTTTTTCGATGAACATTTTTCACCTAGAAAGAACTTCACACACTAGGATAATAATTTTTAAACATGTATTCAAATACAAATTATGGGATTAGAGTTTACAAACACAGAAATGACGGTTTAATTTCTACCTCAATAATGCGAGGTGTTCCAAAAAATGAGGGATTTCCAGAAGCCAAAGATGCTAGGTTCACACAGAGATTGGTTATAAATGGTTTCAGTCGGAAGGAGGGAGTTGACTATAATGAGATCTTCACTCCATCGTGAAACATAGCTAAATTGAGTTGTGACTACTATTAATCACCCAATTTTACTTGGAGCTTTAATAGCATGATGTAAAAAATGCTTTCTTACATAGTGTTCTAAAAGAGACAATCTATATGGATCAACCAGAAGGTTTCCTAGCTTAGGTAAAATAAGATCATGTCTGCCAACTAAAGAATTCTTTGTATGGTTTGAAGCGATCCCCCAGACAATGGTTCAAGAGGTTTGATGCATCCATGACTACATATGGATACTCACGGTGCATCTAATAGTTGTATAAAAAGAAGATGTAAGGTAACTCAATGATTTATTTACTATTGTATTTTGATGATATGCTTATTGCTTCTAACAACACTAAGAGATAAATTCTTTAAAGAAACTATTGAGCAAGAAATTTGACATGAAAGATCTGAGAACTACACGAAAAATTCTTGAAATGCAGATTTCAAGAGAATTTGAGGTTGTACATCGTTCTCAAAAGAGATACAATGAAAAGGTTCATGAGAGATTTAATATGCATATGAGTATGTCTGTAAGTACACCATTAGCTCCTCATTTTAAACTTTCAGAGTTACAAATGCCTTAGTCGGAGGATGAGGTAGAGTATATGTTAAAAGTTCCTTATGCTAGTGTAGTTGGTAGCATTATGTACACTATTGTATGCACGCGTCCAGATATTGCTCAATCTATAAGTATGGTAAGCAGGTACATAGCCATCCTAGTAAAAAGGCATTGAAAAGCTATCAAGTGGACATTATGATATCTCAAATGAGCTTTTGATTTTGGCCTAACCTTTTAAAAAGGTGACGGTATTTAAGTCCTCGGTTATGTAGATTCTGAATATGAAGGGGATATTGATACAAAGAGGTTTGCAACTAGATAAATTTATACTCACATTGGCAGTATCGTTAGCTGGAAATCAACTTTATAGTCAATTGATGTTTTGCTTACAATAGAGATAGAATATAAGGCTATGATGGAGACAGTGAAAGAAGATATCTAGCTAAAAGTTTTAGTGGAAGAATTGAGTTTGGTTCAGTTGGAGTCAACTCTAAGATATTACAGACAATATGTTATTCATTTGATCCAAAATCAAAGATTTCATGAGCGCACCTGTAACACCCTAAAAATCCAAGGCAATATTTGAACCATGCTTTAAGTTTATGCAAAATCAAAAATCATGTTTTGATAGTTTTATAAGTGATTTGGACATATATTAATTCCTCAAATAGCTCCTAGCTAATAGACAAGCCAAAACATCCCTTAACGATTAAATTTTTGTAAAGATTATGACTATAGTCAGCTTCAAATAAGCAAAAAAATTTATCTTGCTAAGAATTTTATCTCAATACCCACCATCAGATATATAATTGGATTATATTTCTAATGATACTAATTTCACCTTAATCTGATATCAAGATAAAAAGTTTTGGACAAATTACTGAAGCACTGTCTCAAGCTACCTAGGAACCACAACCATGATAGCGACTCATGATCAGACATTATGGATCATTAAAAGGGAGTCATAATCTAGATAGTAAAGGATGGATGAGTTCCTGACCACGACTCATGGCCAAACCTCACGATTTGTGACCTAAGTCGTTGGGACTACTTCCAAGCATTTTACATACGATTTCTAAGGGGTTATTTGGTCTTTTCCTACTCTTTTAACCCCCAACAACTACATCATTTAAGCTATTCTAAGGCTAAATATGAATACAAAACAACCTCAAATCCCTCATTCTCAACACAACACACAAATTACTCTAAAACATGCGATTTTCTCTTCTCCCAAAGAGAGAAATTGGGGTTTTCATCCCCAAGTCCAAATCCTCAAAACCTCAATTCAAAAATTGAAAGTAATTATATATGTGGGTATTTAGTGAGGATCTCATTTCAACCTCATGCCTAAATAATGAATTTTGTTCATGAATTTATGATTTTCATAAACTTCGGCTTTTACCCAATTATTATTCTAAGCTTAAATTCAATCCCCCATGATATAATTTTCACTCATAAGCATATTTTAGTGATTATTCATGATTTTCTAGACCCATATTATATTATTCATGCTATTCTTAAATTCAAGAATGTTTTACATGATTTTTTTTTAAGATTTCAAGCATATAATCAAGCTATATGATTTTCTTTTCAAATTTCTTAAATTTATTTTACAATTAAACCATGAATACATATTTTCCCATAAATTTATCATCTTATCATGTTCAAGAATCATGAATTTTCATAGTATGATCAGCTGTTGAATTTTTAGGCTTTATTCATAAAATTTCCTACTATAATTAGCCTTTAATATTATTATGTTCAATTGCATTAGTCAGAGTTGGTGGGTTATGAACACCCGATACCTAGGATTTCATGCATGTATCAATTGATATATTTTGAGAACTTCAGATCATGCTTATTTTTTATTTTCAAGAATATTATTATAATGAGCATATATATTAGTTTGCAGTGACATTCAGTTAGGAGAGGTAATTAGCACCGACTGAACACAGGGATGAAGACTCGCCCGTTATTTAGGGCTGAGATTTTTAGTAGAAGTCTCTAAGTTTCAGAACTACGGCGCCACCGTAGGTTATAAGGGGTAAACTTCCAAATAAGACTGACAACCTCGTCCTTCAGGACATCAGTATAGTGGGTCCATTCCAGCCAGTGTTGGTACTCTCGTCAAAGTACTAGCACCCTTCCAACAGGGGTTACAGGTTAGACGCTGATTTGCTTTGATTAAGGTATCTCAATTATTATTAGCTCCCACAGTTCTCATTTTATGATTAGCCTATGTTTCAGTTTAGATATGCATGACTTTGTATTCATTTATTCAATTTTATATAATATATGTTTATACTTGTCATTTCATTAATTCACATCCTACAATTTCAGACCCCATATTCATACATGACCCTTAGTATAGTTTTAAAGCATTTTAGCTTTTACTTGAGATTAAATATAGTATTCATGTTTCTATGGCTTCTAAATTTATAGAAATGTTTTAGCTCACGATTTAGAAATTTTACTATGCCTTACAACTTTTATGCACAGACATGTTTTAAAGGCATATTTCAGTAAATGGCTTATGTCCTCAATTTTAAAGAATGTTTCAAGTATTCTTATGACTAATGCATAGATCACATACTCAATACATTCTAAAGTACTGATAGCATACCTCTTCTGCCTATATTTTTCATGTGATACAGATTCAGGTGCTTAGTACAACATCATAGCCAAGCAGATCATAACATTCAACCTGTAGGGGATGAGTTCTCATATTTTGAGGATTCAACTAAGTTGCAGTTCTTGTATTTTATTTTCTTATTCTTATGTATTTATTAAGGATAGTTGGGGGTCATTTCCTGACTACCTATCGTCAGTATTAGTAGAGACGTCATAGATGGTCAATCAGAGTCATTGTATATAGTTTAAGTTTTTTTTTCCTTTAGATTATAGTGTTATAAACTTTGAACAGTAATGTATTAAAATAGCTTACCTCATAATTATGTTTTTGCTCAGCAAATTTAGTTTTTATATATATTTTAATTAGTTACTTAAGCATTATGCCAATCTATGGATTAGCTTGGGATCACTTGTGGTTCTAAGCACCGTGTCACGACTAGGGGGTAGTCTCAAGTCGTGAAAAAATTTGTATCAAAACACAAGCTTCAAGTGTTCTAGGGTGTCTATGAAGTCATATCTAGTTGAGTCTTGTGGAACAATATGGAGACGTATGTACTTTTCTTTGATAGGCTACAAGGTATTGAAGAAATTTTTTCCTTCTTTTATATCTCAGTTTGTGCAATAGAGATGTTCTCTATGAAATTATAAATATCCTTACATTGCTCCATTCATACCATCTTTACCTTATTTTTGATGTAATAGAAATAGTCAAGCTTAAATTCTTACTAGTAGAGTTTTGGTATACAGTCTCCACAGATAGTTATGAGATTGCACGTAGGTTCAAAAGGATCCCATTAGTGCCTTTAAGTTCCAAACTTTGAAAGATTTTGTTATTATTAATGAAAATTATGCATTGAGACAAAGTCAGATGTGCTCTTAGATCCTTTCTCAAAAATCCCATGACAGTATGACCTAGAGTTAAAAGCATAAGCCTAGAAGTATAGCATTAGTGAAGTGAGGATAGTATTTATTTGAATTTAGTAGATTATGTATCCATGGGGCTAGAAAAATATTGTGTAGATTGTATAATAGCATTTTGAGAGAGACTTACCAGTTACGGGAAATATAGAGTATTTTAATACTTTAGTCAGGATAGAGATTAGGTAGCGACCAAAAAGATAGAGAAGTTTGTTAAGGTTGAGTATGTTTGCAAAAATTTTATGTGGATTAGTGTTTCATAATTCCTATCCAGTAGTAATAAGTGGATATTAGTGCATGAGAAGTGGTGTGGCTATATATGTTGAATGTTAGAATCTAAGATTGAATTGTTGATGATCAAGCTAATAGAGAAAGAAGATTGGAATTATGAAAGGAAAAGGTCTGTACTCAGGGTATTGTGATACTCCAGAAGATTCTAAGTTAGTAAGTGTTTAAGTTATTATATGATGACCATTGTTCTATAGAAGGTTAAGAGTTGTATTTTGGAAGAAAGTAATAGAAATGTGTATAATCTTTCAGAGGGTTTATTATTTGAATGTATGTTTATATCTCGGTCTCTAGAGTAAAGTGATTGCAGTTCAATTTTTAGTTTATTGCAGAAGTCTACAATCCTAGAATGATGTATTTAATCTAATGGGAAGATGATAGAACAAAGAATAAAATCAGGTTATCAGATACTAGTAGTTATGCTAGTTAATTTTAGAACAACACTAGGGGAGGAAGATACCCAAACCATTCTTATATCAGTGCAAATTTTTCTACTTCAGTCACTATGACACTCTACTCATGCCTTACAAGTCATCTTTATGATCATAGCCCATATTCATACACTTTATACAGAATCATGTCCACTATCAGTTCCTAGTATAAGGAGCAACGATTCACTCGAAAGGACAAATCATATTTTATGAATTTATGAATTCTAATCTCTAATCATGAGGCTCACAACTCATGTACTCATGTTTTATAGTAATCTCAGTTTCCAGAACTCATTATACACCCTTAATGACCAGTGAAATTTACATTATGGCATATATGTCCTCAGTTTAGATCTCTTTGATGAATTCATGCCTTTTATACACTATTCCTCAAGCCTCAATTAAGTGTCAAAGTAATGTATAGTATTTTTTTCATGCTTCCAGTCCTCGTGTTTTAGCCTTTCAGTGACCTCTCCTTATGTAAAGATAGTGGTGATAAAAAATAGATGAACAATAATTTAGATAGGACAAGGTAAATTTTTCTTATTAAGTAAAGATTGTCATACGCTTGTTTTATCTAAGGCTATAAGTGTGAAGGAGTGAGGTAAACTTGGTATATGTCATACTTAGTTGAGAATTCTAGGTGTGTCTTCTTGGGGTAAGTGCATGAAAATTCTTATTAATAGAGGCATTAGATAAGATGGTAAAATTCCTAGTTGCTTTGGTTGCCTATAAGTTCATATGTGGTTATAATATTAGGCTTGAATGTCATGTTGGTATATAAGTGGATAAATGCATTGTGCACTAGTGAATTCCTAGTAAGAGGTTGAAGTTAGTTGCCAAGTGGTAAGGAGTATTATTCTTGAGATGAGAATTCTGAAAACACATAGGATACTGAATCTATGGTTTAGACTAGCATTATGGTATTATGTGTAATACCTTGTGACTTTGAGTTAGGCTTGAACATGGTGAGAGAATTTAGTTCAACTCAGACTTTGGTAGAAGGAGTTATTAATACCCATATGAATATTATAAGTGACTTCAAATGAGTGTAGTATTTAAGAGAAAAAGTGTAGTTAAGGATGTATTTAAGAAGTGTGGCTAAACTTGAAAGCTAACAGTTGCATTACCTAAGACATAGTAATTCTATCCTAGCTTATATTTTGTATGCCTATATTCTATGTTATAGATCTATAGCCATGTTGCGATTCCTTATTCAGATATCTCATTCAGATCATGCCCAAAATTCTTTGCTCACTAATGTTATTAGAACTTCTGACAAGGAGTGTTAAAAGTAACGAATATTCCTTTTCCAGTGACTCTTTGAAATTATATATCATTAGATATCAACAATTCTAAATATCCATTGGTTCTAATAGTACTTCAGTTGAGCTATAAACTTTCCGCATAAGTCAGTCTGTATGGCCAGCAATTCAGTTTGGCAATCAAACAGATAAGCTCCTATAGTGTTCTATCTTTTCACCTAGTCTTACTATCCAAAGTTTCATGAATATGCCTATTCCATGGGGTAATTTATTTACATTCATGCAAATTTTGAATTTAGTTGAGTCCTAACTCATATACTAAATCAGTCCTAACCATAAAAGATATCCAGATTCAGAAATCAGTATCATGTTAGTCATCCAACTTCAGAATTCAGCTAGACAATAATAGTGAGTCCCTAAATTTTCAAACTAATGAAATTTTTATTTGGAAATTTAGTCATCATGTCCATATTCAGCTCTTAGAATTATATGTTTGGGATTACAACTCTTTTCCTACCCTTTAACCAAGTTAGTCTCGTATACGAATGATCCAAAGGGAGAGATATTATAACACCCCAAAAATCTAAGCCAATATTTGAATCATGCTTTAAGCTCATGCAAAATCAAAAAACATATTTTGATAGTTTTATAAGTGATTTGGGCATAAATTAAGTCCTCAAATAACCTCCTACCTTATGGATAAGTCAAAACATCCCTTAGTGATTGAATTCTTGTGAAGATTATGACTATTATCAGCTTCAAATGAGCATAAATTTTTAGGTTATGAAGAATTTTGGTCTCAAGACCCACCAACATATAGATAATTGTATTATCTTTCCAACAATACCAATTTTGCCTTAATTCGATATTGGAATGAAAAGTTATAGCCAAATTACTGAAGCATTATCCAAAGTTGCCCTGTGACCACGACCCTGATAGCGACTCGTGATCAGACATCACGGGTCGTTAGGAGGGATTTGTGATCTGGGCAGTAGAGGATAAAGTTGGGTTCTTGACCACAACTCAAGTCACTACTCATAGCCAAATCTCTTGAGTCGTGACCTAAGTCATCAGTAGGGGCAGACTAGGGGATTGAATGGGTGTTCTCGAGAACCCAATAATTTTCATGTGAATCTTGCATTTATATTTAGAAATCTAGTAAAAATATAAGAATTTTAAGTAGGGAACCCGTAAATAATGTGTGTTGTTGGTATAGTGGAGTAGAGAGACTAGTAAAAGTTTTGTTGACCTCTTGGTTGTGGCTTTCAAATCTCCTTAGGTACTATTTGCTTTTTTATTTGTCTAATATGGGGAACTCACAAACTTTAAATCCCGAATTCACCTCAGGTCGTTGGGACTACTTTCAGGAATTTTTTAGACTATTTCTAAAGGATTTTTTGGTCTTTTTCCACTTTTTAACTCCAAAACTACGTCGTTTAAGCTACTCTAAGGCTAAATATAAATCCAAAACAACCCCAAATCCCTCCTTCTCAACAGAACACATAAATTACTCTAAAACATGTGATTTTCTCTTCTCCCAAAGCAAGAAATTGGTATTTTTCATCACCAAGTCCAAATCCTCAAAACTTCAATTCAAAATTCGAAAGTAATCAGATTTGTAGGCATTCAATAAGGATCTCCTTTCATCCTCATGCCCAAATTATTTTTGTTGTTCATGAATTTTATGATTTCCATAAACTAGGGTTTTTATCCAATTATTATTCTAAGCTTAAATTCAATCCCCCATGATATAATTTTTACTTATATGCATGTTTTAGTGATTATTCATGATTTTCTAGACACAAATTATATTATTCGTGTTATTCTCAAATCCAAGCATATTTTACATGATATTAGTTAATATTTCAAGTACATGATCAAGCTATATGAGATTTTTTCCCTAATTTCTTCAATTTATTTTGTAATTAAACCATCAATACATGTTTTCCCATAAGATTGCATCTTACCATGTTCAAAAATCATGAATTTCCATATTTTGATTAGTTGTTGAATTTTTTATCTTTATTTATGAAATTCCCTACAATGATCAGCTTTTAATATTATTATGTTCAATTTAATTACTCAGAGCTGGTGGGTTATGAACACCCAATACCTAGGATTTCATGCATATCAGTTGATATGTTTGAGCACTTCAGATTATGCATATGCTGCTATTTTCAAGAATATTATTATATTGAGCATATATATCAATTTTCAGTGTCATTCAGTTGGGAGTAGTACTTAGCACCAAGTGAACGCAGGGATGAAGGTTCACCCGACAGTTAGAATTAAAATCGTTAGTATAAGTCCCTATACTCCAGAACTATGGCGCCACCGTAGGTTTAAGGTGTCACTTACCAAATAGAACTGACACCCTCATCCTTCGAGATATTAGTTTAGTGGAACCATGCTATCTAGTATTGGTATTCTTGAAAAGGTACTAGCATCCTTCTAATAGGGACTAAAGGTTGGACCCTGGTTTGCTCTGATTGGGTATGTCTGTTATTATTAGCTTTCATAGTCCTCAGTTTATGTTTAGCTTATGTTTTAGTTCAGATATGCATGGCCTTTGTAATACCCCTTATTATTCTTAGCTCAGTTCAGCTCCTAGTTGCATGCATAAGAGGCTTAAAACCTGAAAATTTCACTAAGTGTTGTAATTATTTCTAAGATTGTCTACTGTTGTTTTGAGCAGAATCAATCATTTAAAAGTTCGGAGATCATGGGTCATGGAGTTAGCGGTGGAGGAGGACAGAGCTCCCTGAGTTACCTCTTTGGAGATGGTAAGTCTCCTAAACCTACCACCAAGAAGGTAGAAGCTCTACAGAATTAGGGACCTACTAAGCATAGTATATTTAAGACACTTATAAATTATAATACATCTATATTACATTCATAATTCACTTTATATAACATCTATATTACATTCATAATTCACTTTTCACAGATAGTGTATACATCTATATTTCATACATAATTACATCAAATTCAAGAACATTCCCAAAAAGGTACCAACAATGAGAGCAGCTGCATATCCAATACATAGAGAGAGAACCATATGCTCCCTACTAACGCCATGGTACACCAACTCATATTCTCCAATTACTGCTAAAAAGTCTTCCATCACTGTAAAATTTAAATAAATAAAAAAATAAGTTTAAATCCAAGATGATAATAAAAAAACATCTACTATATTGACGTAATGAAAATGGGAAGTATGCCTTTGTTTGATGCAATATGTGATTTGCATATACCCCTTAATATGTGTTCTATGATTAGTAATTACCCTATCTATATCATGTTAAATTAGTATTTCATAATTATGTGGTGTCATATCAGCCTAGAATTACATTCTTAGAGATTAGTGTAACGCCCTAAAAATGAGTTTCAGGACACTACATGGTGCTCTGGAATAAAAGTAGTCCTGAGCTAACCCTGAAAGCCTGCTATTCTTTCTGATGAGTCAAATAAAGGTAATGTATGCATGCGGTACACTAACATACCGAAATACTATATGAACTGAAATGAGTTTAACTGCATTAAATGTCTGAAAATACTTAACTAAGAAATATTTAAAGTACTAACACTGAAAAACTGCAATGTATCTAATAGTCGAACAAGCCTCTAATACTACTACTAGAGAGTCGCTGGGATAGACTCCCAATTGACTCGAACTGTCTATCATAACTAAATAAACTAATCTGGAGAGCTAAAAATATGAATAATTGGGTCCTTAAAATTGGAGGACTCACCAACTGTGGGGATGTAGATAGAGATGCTCACGGTCAATCACGCTGCTAGAACTGAGCATATTAACCTACATTATGAGACAATGTAGCACATAAACATATGCATGGTTCTGTATTTTTGGAATGTACTGAGCAAGTGGGGGTGAATGCATAAGTAGAAATAATATCTCTATGTTATCAAAATTCATAAAAATATGCATGCTAAATGTAGATTACTCACAGAAGCTGAAATTTTTGAAAACTAAAAATCATAATCATGAAGAGCAAAATATGTTGCAAAGATCTAGTAGGTCATAACATTTAGTTTCTAAAAGCTGTACTTATATTCTATCTCAAACATATTGTTTAAGTGTAGAAAGGACTCACTTTTATATCTAAAATATGAAAGCTGACATCTATAACTAATGCCTTATATAAAGCAATATCTGAATAAAATTTGTGAGCCTATACACTTAGTTTCTAAAATCTTTTCAGTTATTCTTTACTCTTTTCTATAAGCTGTAGGGAATTCTATTAAGAACTGTTCTGTAAAGCTTTTCTATTTGGGAGGTTTATCTAACCGAGATACACTATGTAAGCTATCATAGTGTCCAACGTCTAGTTCCCTTATGGGAAAACCTCACATTGGGGAGAGGTGTTATACTCTCGCAAAGGAGTATAACCTAATCTAAGTGATCACAATTTGTATCTGTATCCATACATAAATGGAATATACTTTGAATCTATACCGACGTTGGCTTGTAGTTCTGGGGAAGTCTATGGAGGTGACGTCTAGTCAGAGTACCAAGTTGGCTGCATATCAATTGTAGGATGTAACTCAAACTTGGTTTAAGCAGTGGAAAGTTAATAGAGGTATTGATGCAGGGCCCATAGAATGGGAAGAGTTTGCCGCAACTTTCTTGGACAGATTCTTTCCATTGGAGTTGAGGAAGGCCAAGGTGTTAGAATTTATTAATTGAGGCAAGGAAACATGACTGTGAGGGAGTATTCTCTCAAGTTTACGCAGTTAGCTAGATATGCTCCTCATGTGGTAGCTGACAGTAGGTCCAAGATGAGTAAATTTATGTCTTGCATATCTGATAGTGTGGTCAAGGAGTGCAGGACCTCAATACTGATTAGTGAGATGGACTTATCTAGGCTGATGGTCTATGCTCACCAGATAGAGGAGTAAAATATTAAGAAGAGAGAGAGAGAGAGAAAACAAGAAAGCTAGGATAGGTTGTTTTAATTTTAGTCAGCCAAAGTTAGAAGGTGGAAATCATCCTCAGTTTCATCAGAGGTCTTCATACCCAGTGCCCACTTCAGCCAATTCCCCAGTACCCAAATTTAGAAATGATAATAGGGATAGGGCAGCAGGTTCTAAGTCCCAAGTCACTGTTAGCAGTGCTCGTACAAATCTTTATGTCAAAAATATGGTCGGCATTATCATAGTGAGTGTAGAGAAGGTAGTGATGTGTGCTTCAGGTATGGAAAGCCAAGCCACCGGATTTGGGAGTGTCGAGTAGTTGCTTAGAAAGGTAGGAATGTGCGCCAACTGGGCCAATCCCATCAGTCATCACAGTTCTATCTGGTCTTCCAACTCAGCAGGGTGCCGCTTCTATTGCTACTATTAGTCAGTGTTCGAATAGATTATATGCTCTTCATTTCTACCAAGATTAGGAAAATTCTCCTGACATAGTTACTGGTACGTTGCATGTCTTTCACTTACAAGTTTAAGCTTTACTAGACCCTGGAGCTTCTCTTCCTTTTGTAACTCCATATATAAATGTCAATTTTGAAGTCGGTCCCAAAACTCTAGCATAGCCATTTTCAGTGTCTACCACAATAGGTGTTTCCATTATATCCAGGTAGGTATACAGGAACTTTCCGATCATAATACCTCAAAAATTTACCTCAGTTGATCTCGTAGAGTTAGAGATGATAGATTTTGACATTATTCTCGGCACGGATTGGCCCTACTCATGCTATGCCTCAGTTGATTGTAGAAACAAAATATTTCATTTTTAGTTCCCAAATAAACCAGTCCTTAAATAGAGGGGTAGTACTACAACTCTTAGGGGTCAGTTGATTTCGTACCTTAGAGCAAGAAAGATGATATCCAAGGGGTATGTCTACCATCTTATGCGAGTCAAAGACTCTAGCTCAGAAACTCCTACTCTTGAGTCAGTTTCAATAGTGAGAAAATTTCCAGATGTGTTTGTTGAAGATCTTCCCGGAGTTCCTCCCAAAAGGGAAATTGACTTCGGAATAGACCTTCTCCCAAATGCTCAACCTATATCTATTCCTCCATATAGAATGACTCCAGCTAAACTTAAAGAGTTGAAAGAATAGTTAAAGGACCTCTTAGATAAGGGATTCATCAGGCCTAACGTCTCCCCATAGGGTGCACCTATCCTATTCATGCATAAGAAAGATGGTTTCCTAAGAATGTGCATTGACTGTCATTAGTTAAACAAGGTCATAGTCAAGAATAAATACCCACTTCCTAGAATTGATGACTTGTTTGACCAACTTTAGGGTGCCAGTTACTTTTCCAAGATATACCTCAATCAGGCTATCATCAACTTAGAGTCAGAGAATGTGATATTTCAAAAATAGCTTTCCAAACTGGGTATGGTCACTTTGAATTTTTAGTCATGTCCTTTGGCCTCACGAATGCCTAGTAGCCTTCATGGACTTGATCAACCGAGTGTTCAAGAAGTACTTGGACATGTTCATCATAGTCTTCATTGATGACATTCTTATTTACTCCCGTAGTGAAAAGGATCATGCAGACCATCTCATAATAGTGTTATAGAGACTTAGAGCCCATCACTTGTTCGTTAAATTCAATAAGTGTGAATTCTAGCTAAGATCAATAGCTTTACTTGGTCATATTATTTCTGGTGATGGCATTAGAGTTGATCTTCAAGAGACTGAGGTGGTGAGAAACTGGCCTAGACCCATCTCTCCATTAGACATCAAGAGTTTTTTTAGGTTTAACTGGCTATTACCATCGGTTTTTTGGAGGTTTTTCTTCTATTACTTCCCCCATGTCTAGATTAACTCAAAACAAAGTTAAGTTTCAGTGGTCAGACTCCTATGAGAAGAGTTTTCAGGAGTTGAAGACTCGACTCACCTCAACCCTAGTTCTTACTCTACCAGTTGGTTCTAATGGGTTTGTTGTGTACTGTGATACATCCAGAGTAGGTTTGGGTTGTGTCCTTATACAGAGAGGTAAGGTCATAGCCTATGCCTCCAGATAACTTAAGCCTCATGAGAAGAATTATCCAACTCATGATCTTGAGCTAGCAACAGTAGTATTTGCTTTAAAGATTTAGAGGTATTACTTGTATGGGGTGTATGTAGATGTGTTCACAGATCACAAGAGACTTTAGTATGTGTTCTTTCAGAAAGATTTGAATTTGCGCCACAGAAGATGGTTAGAGTTATTGAAGAATTATGACATAAGTGTTTTGTATGGCTCCCTCAACGGACTAATTCTGCCAAAGAAATGGGAATTATTTGAATTTCCATGTAGATGTGTTTGCCTCATACCCGTTATCAGCATAATTCTATTTCAGTTATCATAGACAAGATGGCCAAATCTAGTTCATGTAGATGTGTTTGCCTCATACCTGTTATCAGCATAATTCTATTTCAGTTATCATAGACAGGATGGCCAAATCAGCTCGTTTCTTACCAGTCCATACCTCTTATTCAACCGAGGACTATGCCAAACTCTATCTGAGAGAATTGGTTAGGTTACACGGTGTTCCCTTATCTATCATCTTAGATAGAGGTATACAGTTTATCTCTCACTTTTGGAAAGCATTCCAAAAGGGTCTTGGTACCCAAGTCCATCTCAGTACAGCCTTCCACCCTCAAATAGATGGCCAAGCAAAAAGGACCATTTAAATTCTTAAAGATATGCTGAGAGAATGTGTTGTTAAATTCAAGGGTAGTTGGGATGACCATTTACCTTTGATTGAGTTTGTATACAATAACAACTATCATTCCTGTATCCGTATGGATCTATTTGAGGCTCTCTATGCTAGGAGATGTAGATCTTCAATTTGTTAGTTTGAAGTAGGTGAGGCTATAGTAGTAGGTCCTAACTTAGTGTTTGATGCCTTAGAGAAGGTTCAGTTGATCCGAGCAAGGCTTAGGGCTTCCTAGAGCTGATAGAAATCATATGCAGATATGAGGAGAAAGGATCTCGAGTTTGAGGTTAGGGATTTTATATACTTAAAAATCTATCTCATGAAGGGAGTGAATAGAATCGGCAAGAATGGGAAACTCAGTCCCCGATATGTCAGTCCCTTGATAATCCTCAGTCACTCCGAAAAGGTAGCTTACGAGCTTGAGTTGCCTTCAGATCTAGCCTCCGTACACCCAGTGTTCCATGTCTCATTGTTGAAAAAGTGTATTGGCGATCCAGTTGTAGTTTTTCCCTAAGAGAGTGTAGACATTTAGAACAGCCTTTCCTATGAGAAAGATCCAGTCAAAATTCTTAATCATCAAGTTCGTAGATTAAGGAACAATAATGTTCCACTAGTCAAAGTTCTTTGGAAGAATCAGTCCTTTGAGGGAGCCACTTGGGAAGCAGAAGTAGATTTGAGGACCGAGTACCATCATTTTTTCTCTGTGAATCCAGACTCGGTATAAGGTACATATCTTCTTAAGATTTTTCTCTATCATGCTCAGTTTCAGCCACATATCATGTTTATGTCAGTCTTGCATTCATAAACCAGTTCAGTCATGCATTCCATGCATCAGACATGCATATTCAGTGTGTAAGCTCAGTCCATTAGTTTCCTCAGCTTAACCAGTTTTATTCGGTGATTAATGATCCCAAAGGGGAGATATTATAACACCTCGTATTTCCCTAGCATAATCTAAGTCCCAATACATGAGTATTCATAAATGAAATTTTTGAAACAATCATTAATTTTTAGTTTAGAGCCTGCCATTGTGTAGGAAATTCAATTAGCTTTCCAAGGATATAAAATTCACCAAAATCCAACAATCGGGTAAGAAGTTAGGGCAATTTTAAGTTCCAGTACCTTTAGCGCGTCGCAGAGTAGGCCAATCTCCCATTTGGCAAATTCCAGTGAGGGTCCATGATCCTAGCATATCGCGCCATAGGCCAACTTGACATTTGTCCATTTCCAATGTCAAAGTGCGATACCACCGCATTGCGGTGAACTTCCAGGACCCAATCAGTGAAGGACCGTAATTTCCCCGCGTTACGCCATTTTTCCCCAAAGTCAAGAACATTCTCTCAATTAGCAAACCCTAACCTTCAAGAATCAAGGTCAAATCTCAAGAACCCTCCATTACTCCTTTCAAATTCATCATCCTAGGTATTTTAGATGTTTATCCATGGATCCCTTTCATCCATGGAGTCCAAGCATTTGTTTTAATTAAAAATCTATCATCTTTTCAAGTTTATTAGATTTTAAATTATGATTTCATCCCTGAATCTCCATGTACTATTGATTTTATACCATGTTACCATGAAATTATTGTTATTATTCAATTCCCCATGTTTTAATATTATTATTTATTGAAGAAATCTATGTTTTAGCTCTATTATATCAGATTCATGCTATTTCTACATGTTTTAGGACATTCCTATGATTACTTTGAACCATAAACTACAAGTGTTTGATAAAATGCCTACAAGAGTGATTGATTTAATAAAACATACATGATTGGTCCCTTAAGCTTTAGTGTCTTTTCAGTATTATTATTTTGAATCCTAGGGGTATTGAATACCCGAAAACCATAGCTATTTATTTGGTCTAGTCTCAGTACATTATAGAATAGTATTCAGATTCTACTATGATCATTATCAGAATAATCATATATCAGTCATTAAACTCAAAACAGTCTAGTATATCAATGTCTTTCAGTTGGGAGTAGGATTTAGCACCGACCGAGTGTAGGGATGGAGGCTTCCCCATCAGATAGGCTGAGTCATTAGTAGCAGTCCCTATACTTCAGAACTACATAACCAATGTAGGATATGAGTAGTCACCCGCCAGATTAGGCTTGACTATCTCGCAGGGGTCACCCATCAGTTCAGGCTTGACACTTTTAGTCCTTTGGACATTATATCATTTTAGTGGATCCACACAACCAATGTTAGTACCCGTGGCATGGTATTAACACCCTTCCAAATAGGGTTACAGGTTGACCCCCAATTAGCTCAGATTGGGGCATGTCGTTTAGATGATACCTCCCACGATCTTAGGTTCAGTCTCAGTTATAGTACCATTCAGTTATTCAATCTTAGTGTTGTTTGACCAAAGCATACAAATTTTAGTATTTTAGTATTTCAGTTTACAGATTTTACTCAATTCATATTATATATTTGGTCATACACTTTCAGTGTTTACAGATTTTCACATATTTTTAGTATTTATATACTCTCATGCATATACAGTAGTTACATGCTTTATATATCTCCAGTATATATAGACTTCATGTCCTGTACTCAGAGCTCCACGCTTTACATGTATATTCAGATAGTTTATTACTCTTATTCATGAAACCTTGCATATCAACCTACCTCATTTAGCATACCATTACATTCAAAGTTCGGATCGCATACCTTTATTTTGCGCTATGATGTCTCATATCATAGGTGCTGACAGTCAGTTCCCGGATTGCACCTGGATTCTCAGATTATCGGCGGCACAGTAGTAGTGGTGAGTCCTCATCATCTGAGGATAGATTACATTACTTCATGTCATTATTTCAGTAGTCAGTAGAGTTAGTTGGGGACTTATCCCATCAACTCATAGTCTTTTAGTCTTACAGTTTAGAGGCTTTCAGACACTACAGTCAGTTAGTTATTTAGTTTATCAGTATTTTCTCAAATTCAGACAATTGTTCCTTTTTCTAGATTTAGAATTCAGTTTTGAATCCAATTGATAAAACCTTATGGCAATGTCAGTATTTTTCCATATTTATAATGTTATTATTCAGTGCTCCCAGTAGGTATCAGCTCATGGGTTAGCTTATGCCCTTGGAGCCATAAGCATCATGTAACGACTAGGGGGTAATCTCAGGTCATTACAGATTCATATGCATGAACAGTAACTGACTAAATGATATGGAATAACTGAATATGAGTACATTAATAACTGATACTACTATAAACAATGAGTATGCAATACTGTGCATAAATATATATATTATATCATAGATTTATACTGAAACTAAGTTCTGAGTTCTTATAACTGAATAACTGATATTTGAGATTTTTTATAACTAAATTACTGATAACTGGGTGATCCTTTCTGACAGTCCTAATTCTATAGAACTGAATTGAGTTATATACTGAGACTGAAATTGAAACTATGGGAGGTAATCATCTAACCGACATGCCCCTCTTTGAATGAATTGGGGTCTAACCTGTAATCCAAGTTGGCAGGGTATCATGCCATGGGTACAGACACTGGCTATATGGATCCACTGAATGTCATCTCGAAGGACCAAGGGTTAACCTCTACTGGTAGGTTTCCTGATGAGAATGTTATTACTCTCAACAGGTAGGTAAACACCTTATCAACCCTCAACTAGCAGGTTGATATCTCAACCTACGCTGGCTATGTAGTTCTGGATACAAGGACTGGTACTAAAGACTACACCCTCTACTGACATGTGAGCCCCATCCTTAGGTTCGCTCGGTGCTGAATCCTACTCCCAATCAAAAGACACTAATTATCAAACTAAACTGAATTGGACTGAGTTTCACTGAGTTCTGGAACTGACTAAGTAATACTGATCGTAACATTACTGAGACTAATTTGTAACTACTATAGTTCTAGGTTAGCAGCTAGATTATTGGGTATTAAATACCCCCAGGACTTGATAGCATTGAAAGTAAAGCATGGGATGATCTTAAAAGCACAACAATAGTTGTTTTTTAACAATGCATTCATCTAGACATTTTATCAAACACTTGAGATACATGGACTTGTACATGAATGGGACCACATAATGACATGTCATGATTCCACTATTTAATTCCCATAGGCATTCTAGTAAACACTTGGGAAGCATGGTTCATACACATGATAATGGTCAATACATGAATATCATGAATACAATACGCAATTGCAAATTTAATGTTTTAACATGAAGATCACATAATTCAATATGCATACAAATTTAGTTTCATGAACCATGTAATTAACCATGGATTGAAACCCAAATAACATCATGAATATGAGTGCAATCAATTTCAACTATTAAATTCACAATTCTATAAACTTGTATTTTTAAATAGGGTTCTTGGACTCCATGGGTGAAAGAAAACCCAGGATGAACACCTAACATACCTGAGAAGATTAATTCTTGAGGTTTTTGGTAGAATTCTTGAAGATTGCCCTTGATATTTTAAGGCTAGGGTTTTGTATTTTAAGAGAATGATTTAATCTTGATAGGATTTGAGTAAATAATAATATAACTAGGTTATTAGGGGTTAAATCTCATGATTAGGACTGATTAGGGCCATGGAAAATACCCAATTACCCCTAAAATGATTTAAAAATTCATCACTGAAAAGTCTCAAATTTGGCCATCACCGCAATGTGGTGGCATCGCGATGAGCCACTGGAATTAGGCTTACACTGCTTAAAAAAAGACGAGTATGAAATGGACTTTTGGCGCAACATGGTGGAATCACAGAGTCACACTGTAAAATGAAAATTGGTAAAATGGCCCTTGGCGCGACGCGATGGTATAGCATTAATTCACTGGAAAATGCCAAACGGGAACTGAAACATTGGCACGACGCGCTGAAATTGTGATGGCATATTGGAAATTGATAATTTCCATTTGGCCTAGCTTCGCGATGTGGTGATATACCATTTGGCACACTGTTTTACAAAATTTTCTATAACTTTTCACCCGCGTATCAAATTTGGGAAAAATTTATATCGTTTCAAAGCTGACTGAATTTCCTACACAATGGTAAGCCCTAAACTAAAATTTTTTGAGTATTTTGAAAATATTATATAGAAATACTCATGTACTTAGAGCTAAACTGAGCTAGGGAAATACAAGGTATTACATTATCTCCCCCTTGGGAACATTCATCCTCGAATGAGACTGATTAAGCTGAGAAATACTGATAGAATGAGTTTACTCTCTGAACATGTATACTGAAACCTGATTACATGACTGATACTACTGATAAATTGAGTTTTTCCATACAGAACATACATATCTGATGCATGAGTATATGGCTGAACTGATTCATGAATGCATGATTGCCATAAAGATGCTATGCAACGGTAATTGATACCACGTTTGTAACTATGACTGAACATGGAACTGAGCAAAGCTAAGGAGACTGTTACCTTAAGCTGAGTCTAAGTTTACGGAGAAAAAGTGAGGATACTTGATTTGCATATATGCTTCTTCTTCCCAAGTAGCTCCCTCAACGGACTGATTTCGCCAAAGAACTTTGTCCAAAGGAACTTCTTTATTCCTCAGTCTACAAATCTGACGATCAAGGATTTGGACTGACACCTCTTTAAAAGAGAGATCATTCTGAATATCTATTCCCTCTAAAGGGACTATGACTGCTGGGTCACCAATGCTTTTCTTTAGAAAGGAGACGTGGAATACTGGTTGTATTGAAGCTAGATCTAATGGCAACTCAAACTCATAAGCTACCTTTCTGAAATGGCTAAGAATTTTGTAAGGACCGATATATTGGGGACTGAGTTTTCCCTTCTTGCCGAACCTCTTCACCCCCTTCATGGGAGAGATTTTCAAGTAAACAAAATCACTAATCTTAAATTTGAGATCCTTTTTCCTCACATCTGCATATAATTTCTATCAGATCTGGACTGCCCTAAGCCTTTCTCTGATCAACTGAACCTTTTCTAAGGCATTAAACACTAGATCAAGTCCTACTACGGTGGCCTCACCTACCTCAAACCAACCAATTAGAGATCTATATCTCCTACCATAAATAGCCTCAAACGGAGCCATCTGAATACTAGAATGATAGTTGTTATTATATGCGAATTCAATCAAAGGAAAGTTGTCATCACAACTACCATTAAGATATCTTTTAGAGTCTGAATGGTTCTTTCTGCTTGATCATTTTTCTGAGGGTAAAAGGTTGTACTGAGGTGAACCAGGGTACTAAGACCCTTTTGGAATGCTTTCCAGAAGAGAGAGGTAACTCTATCTAAGATGATGGATACAGGACTCCATATAACCTGACCAACTTTCTGATATAGATTTTAGCATAATCCTCGGCTGAGTAGGAGATATAAACTGGAAAGAAATAAATGGATTTGGTCATCCTATCTATGATAACCCAAAATGAATTGTGTTAATGATGAGTACAAGGCAAAACCATCACAAATTCCATGTTCACTTCTTCCCATTTCCACATGAGAATACTAAACTCCTATATGGACCCACTAGGATTCTAGTGCTCAATCTTAACCTGCTGGTATGTAGAGTATTTAGCTACAAACTCTGCAATGTACCTCTTTATCCCACTCCACCAATAAATCTCCTGTAAATTGCGGTACATCTTAGTGTCCTCTGGATGAATCGAGTAACGCGCACCATGCGCTTCTACAAGGATTCGTTGCCTCGAGTTATCTACACCTAACACACATAGACAACTTTGGATATGCAACACACCATCTCCCCTCAAGGAGAAAACCTCTGCTCTCTGATCTATGACTGACTAGTTCAACTTAACTAGACTCAGATGTCTGTCCTGCTTTTCCATTACTTTAAAAACTAGAGATGATTCTAAGCTATTCTGTACCCACACACTACACTCTGGTGAATCTACTAAGCGGACACCTAGTCGGGCAAGGTGATGAACTTCCTGAACTAACTTCTTCTTACTATTCTTAACATAATCAACACTACCCATATATAACCTACTGAGAGCATCTTCCACTATATTGACCTTGATCGATGATACAAAATACTAATATCATAATCTTTCAACAACTCTAACCATCTTTTCTGATGCAAATTCAAATCTTTCTGAGAAAACACATACTGAAAGCTTTCATGATCTGTGAACACATCAACATGCACCCTATAGTGTCTCCAAATATTTAAGGAAAACACTACAGTTGCTAACTCAAGATCATAGGTAGGGTAATTCTTCTCATGGGGATTAAGCTGTCTAGAGGCATAGGCTATGACCTTACCTCTCTGCATGAGGACACAACCCAAACCTATTCTTGATGCATCACAGTAGACAATAAACCCATCTAAACCATCCGATAGAGTCAAAGATAAGGCTAAGATGAGTCGAGTCTTGAACTCCTGAAAACTCTTCTCGTAGGGATATGACCACTGAAACTTGACTTTCTTCTGAGTTAATCTGGATATGAGGGATGTAATAGACAAAAACCCTTCAACAAACCAATGGTAATAGCCAGCTAAACCTAAGAAACTCCTGATATCTAATGGATAAATAGGTCTAGGCTAGTTTACATCACCGAGAATAATATGACTAAGGAATGCTACTAACCTTAGCCAAAATTCGTACTTACTGAATTTGGTGAATAACTAATGAGTTGTGAGAGTATGAAGTATGATTCTGAGGTGATTTTTGTGATCATTCTCGCTACGTGAATAGACAAGAATGTCATCGATGAATACTATAACAAACATATCCAAGTACAGCTTGAATATGCAATTCATTAAGTCCATGAAGGATGTTGAGGCATTTGTAAGACCAAATGACATGACCAAAAATTCGAAGTGACCATACCAAGTTTGAAAAGCTATTTTCAGAATGTCACATTCTCTGACTCTGAGTTGATGATAGCCTGATCTAAGGTCTATCTTACAAAAGTAATTGGCACCCTAAAGTTGGTAAAATAAGTCATTGATTCTAGGAAGTGGGTATTTATTTTTGACTATAACTTTTTTCAACTACACATTCTTAGTGAACCATCTTTCTTACGCATGAATTAAACTGGTGCGCGCCATGGGGAAATGTTGGGTCGGAGGAATAGTTAAATTTCTTAGTCCTGGACCCCTTTGACATGCACTAGTGAGCTGAATTGAGCTAGAATCTTATGGGGTCTTACAATATCTCCCCCTTGGGGACATTCATCCGCTAATGAGATTGACTGAACTGAGAATACTAAGGGGCTGAAACTTCATACTAAATAGGCATAACCGAAAGCCTGATTACATGATTGAACTGGTTAGTGAATGTATGCAATGATGTCAAACAAATTATATGGATGAAACTGAGAATGGATAAGAGATAATCTAAGGAAAAACTTGTTACCTTAAGCTTAATCTAAATTTACGGAGAAAATATGAGGGTACTTGATTCGCATATCTGCTTCGGGTTCCCCAGTGGCACCCTCAATGAACTGATTCCACCAAAGAACTTTGACCAAGGGAAATTCTTTGTTCCTTAGTCTACAAATCTAGTGATCAAGAATCTGAACTAAGAGTTCTTCTGTATGAAAGGCTATCCTGAATATTCGTGCTTTCTAGAGGGACTACAAAAGTTGGATCACCAATACACTTCTTCAATAAGGATACATGAAACACTGGGTGAACGGATGACAAATCAGTAGGCAATTGAAGCTTGTATGGCACCTTCCCAACATGACTCAAAATCTTAAAAGGGCCAATATATCGAGGACTAAGTTTCCCTTTCTTGATGAATCTCTTCACCCTCTTCATGGGTGAAATCTTCAAATAAACTAATTCACCAACCTTAAACTCAAGGTCTCTTCTTCTCATATCTGTATATGATTTCTGATGACTCTTAGTTTTTTTCAACCTTTCTCGAATCAACTAGACTTTCTCCATGGCTTCAAGCACCACGTATGGCTCTATCAAAGTGGCCTCACCTACTTCAAACCAATCAATTAGTGACCTATATATCCTCTTATAAAGAGCCTCAAATGGGGCAATCTAAATACTAGAATGGTAATTGTTGATGTAGGCAAACTCAATCAATGGTAAGTGATCATACAAACTACCTTTGAATTCCAAAACACATGCCCTCAATATATCCTTTAGTGTCTGAATGGTTCTCTCTTCTTGATCATCTTTCTGAGGGAGAAAAGCTGAACTAAGATGAACATGGGTACCAAGACCCTTCTGAAAGGATTCCCAAAAGTGAGAGGTAAACTGAGCACCCCCATTTGAAATAATGAACAAGGAAACTCCGTAAAATCTGACAAACTCTCTAATATACAACCTAGCATAATCTTCATCTAAGTAGGACATGTGAACTGGCAAGAAGTAGGCTGATTTGGTCAACCTGTCTACAATAACCCAAATCAAATCATGCTGATGATGCAAATAGAGTAACCCTATTACAAAGTCCATGTTCATCTCTTCCCACTTCCTAGTGGAAATACCAAACTCCTTCAAGGTACCACCAGGCCTTTTGTGCTCTACCTTAACCTGTTGACAAGTAGCACACTTGGCCATAAATTATCCAATTTTTTTCTTCATACTGTTTTACCAATAGATTTCCCATAAATCATGATACATCTTGGTGGCTCCTTGGTGAATGGAGTAACGTGCATCGTGCGCTTCTTCCATAATCTACTGCCTCAAACTATCAACGCATGACATACACAATCTACTCTGGTACCTAAACATATTCCCGTGACTTTATGGGCTATTTTTCAAGTGTGCACCATCTCCCCCTTGGGATAAAACCTCGACCTTCTAATCTCCAACCGAATCCTTTAGGTTAACCAAAGTGGAGTCCTCATCGTGCTTCTCCTTCACTTAGGAAACTAAAGAAGATTCTGAACTACTCTGAACCCAAACATTCCTCTCAACTGAGTCAACCAATCAGACACCTAATCTAGCCAATGGTGGACTTCCCAAACTAATTCTTTCTTTTAACCCTCCACATGAGCAACACTACCCATCAACAATCTACTAAGGACGTCTGTTATAATGTTGGCCTTCCTCGGATGATACAGAACACTCATAGTGTAATCTTTTAACAATTCCAACTACCTTCTCTGGTGGAGATTTAACTCTCTCCATGAAAACACATACTACAAGCTCTTGTGATCTGTGAACACATCAACATGTACCCCAAAAAGATAGTGCCTCTAGATTTTCAATGCAATCACAACAACAACTAACTTAAGATCATGGGTAGGGTAGTTCTTTTCATGAGGCTTAAGATGTCTAGAGGCATAGCTATGACCTTACCTCTCTACATCAAAACACAACCCAAACTAATTCTAGAAGCATCACAATAAATAACAAACCCATCTATTAGGTAGCTCCAAAACTGAGGTTGAGGTGAGTTGAACCTTCAACTCCTGAAAACTCTTCTCACAAGAATCTGACCACTAAAACTTAACCTTCTTTTGATTCAATCTAGACATGAGGGATGCGATGGATGAAAACCCCTTACAAAAATATCAGTAATATCCAGCTAAATTCAAGAACTCTTGATATCTGATGGAGAGATAGGTCTAGGCTACTTTCTCACTGCTATAGTCCTTTGAGGATCAACTATAATGCCATCACCAAAAATAATATGAGAAAATAACTGGTGGTCTCTAAGAGTTTACAACACAATTCTAAGATAATTTACATGGTCATCCTCACCACAGGAAAAGAAAAGGATATCATTGATAAAGATTATGACAAACATGTCTAAATATTGTTTGAACACTCTGTTCATCAAGTCCATGAAGGCTGATGGGGCATTTGTTTGCCTGAAAGACATGACTAAAAATTTAAAGTGACCGTAACAGGCTCTGAAAGCTATCTTTGGAATATCACATTCCCTTACTCTAAGCTGATGATAGCCTAATCTAAGGTCTATCTTAAATAAATAACTTGTACCCTGAAGTTGGTCGAATAAGTCATCAATCCTAGGAAACGGATATTTGTTTTTGATTGTTACTTTATTTAACTGACGGTAGTCAATACACATTTGGAGAGAGCCATCTTTATTATGCACAAACAGAATGGGAGCGCCCCATGGAGATATACTGTCCTTATGAAACCTTATCTAAAATATCTTTAAGCTGCTTTTTAAACTCTTTAAGCTTGGTTGGAGCTATACGTATGGAGAAATGGAGATAGGATGGGTACCAGGAAGAAGATCAATACCAAATTCTATTTCTCTATTGGGGGGTACCCCTGGCAAATATTCAGGAAAAACTTTATGAAATTCATTGACTACACGAACTGATTCAAATGTTGGAGTCTCAAACTTAAGTGTCCTTGACTCAAACTAAATAGTAAATGCACCCTTTTGATATCAATTTTTTGTCCTTAAGATAGGATATGACATGACTCTAGGGAGATCACTCAAAGACTAACTCATATGGAAATTGAAACTTCATTATGCCAGTGTGATAATCTATAGATGCATAATAGGAATGGATCCAATCCATACCCAGAATAATGTCAAAATCGACCACATCTAACTTTATTAAGTTTGCTAATATGATCTTATGAAGGACAGTGATAGGATACTTTTTATAGATCTGTTTGGCAACAACTGACTCCCCCACTAGGGTGGAAACTAAGAAGGGCTTAGAAAGTTTTTCAGGACCTACTCCAAAATTCACTGGAAGTAACAAAGTCACATAAAGAGATTTGACCTTGGGTCTAACAACACATAAACATCAAGATAAAAGACATAAAGCATACCAGTAATAACATCTGGTGAACTCTCCTACACCTAATGAGATGGTAAAGCATAGAATCGATTCTTGTGCTGACCGCCACAGGTACTAGATGATACATCTTGGGTAGAGGCTGGGCAATCTATAAGGGCTGGTGCACTAATAGCCTGAGTCTGAGGGCAAACATCTCGGCTTCCTTGCTTAGCATAAGGGCACTCTTTAATCCCGTAACCCAACTTACCACACCCATAACAAACTTTCTATCCCAATAAATACTCACCAGGATGATTTTTACCATACTTAGCATATTTTAGATAATTGGACCTCTCACCCACACTACTCTAATACTTAGACATAGAATTCCTACCCCACTACTCCTACTTAGTTCTAGGTGTAGAAGCACTGGCTGAAGATGGAGCTATTATATGTGAGTGACCTTGAAATTGGAAACGTCTGCCTCCTCCAGATCTTTCTTAACCATAGTCAAACTATTCGGTCCTAGCCTTCTTATTTTCTCTCTCTCTTCCCTTTAACTTTTCTACCTCAATCTGTTGGGCATGAGTCATTAGCCTAGAAAGATCCATATCCCCAATAAGCATGGATGTCCTACACTCCTTGACTATCAAACTAGATACTCCAGTAACAAACTTAATAATACTCGATCTAGGATCATCTATCAAGTTGGGAGCATACTTATACAATTGGTTGAACTTGAGGAATTACTCTTTCACTATCATCAAGACCTACCTCAGGTTCATGAACTTCTCTATCTTAGCTTTTCTCAACTAATGCAGAAAGCACCTATATAAAAATGCATCCTAAAATACTTGCCAACTCATGGGAGCTACATTCTCACCTCTACCATTCTTCCATATAACCATCCAATCATAAGTAATATCCTTAAGTCTATAGGATGCCAATTCTACACTCTTTTCCTTAGTAACATGCATAATTTAGGTAATCTTTTTCACCTCATCAAGGTATAGCTGTGGGTCCTCACCTACTTTTGACCCAAAGAATTTAGGTAGATTCATTCTCATAAAGTCATGATATCTGGTTGTAGCTAAATCACTATTTTTTGAAGTTAGACTGCATCCTGATGGTTGCCCTATACATTGGAAGTCACCGCTTGGGCTAACGCCTGAAAGGCAACCTAAAATTCTGCATGGGACATATTCTCATTCAATGGATCAACAGGTTAGGGTAGATGGTCATTATTTCTGTGTGCATTAGCTCGGTGAGTTGGCATATTCTATCACATAAGAGCATGAGTTAAAATAGATAGAGACATCTGTAAGCAGGATAGATCATAAAAGAAAAATGATGTTTCCTAAATCCTTTCATAGCCTCTTGCTCATAAATGTGGCACACTTAACACCCATGATCAAGACTCTATGTAACACAGCTTGTCTAACTCCCTAGGACTCTTTAAACCTTAGGCTTTGATACCATGTTTTTAATGCCTCAAAAATAGGTCCCAGAACATCATAGGGTGCTTCAAACTACAAGTAGTCCCGAGCTAACCCTGTAAGCTTGTTGCTCATTCTAAAACTCAAAATAAAGTAAATCTAAGCATGCAAAACATAGAAATACTGAATTTACTATCTGAACTGGAGTAAATTTAAATAAATATTGTAAGTCTAAAATGTATCTAATAGTCGAACAAACCTCTAACACTACTAACTAGAGAGTCACTGGGACAGACCCCCAGCTGACTTGAACTGACTGAAAGCAACTGAATAAACTACTCTATAAAGCTAGAAATCTAAATAACTAGGTCCCAAAACTATGAGGACTCACCAATTATCGGGATATATGTTGGGATGGTCATGATCAATCACATTGTTGGAATTGAGCACCTAAACCTACATTATTAAAAAATATAGCACACAGACATATATGTGGATCAGTACTTTTGGAATATACTAAGCACATGGGGGTGAATGCATTAGTAAAATAGTATCTGAAAGTACATATAACTTATAAATAATGCATGTTGAGTATAAATGACTCACTTTGTCTTGAATAATGTAAAAGATGTGAAATACAAATATACTGTAATAAAGCATAAAGACAGTCTTTGTGAGCCATTACACATAGTTCTAAAAGTTGTGCTTTTACTCTTTCTGTTTGTAGAATAAATAAGGCTGAAGTTAAGTATATTGTTAAATCATGCTGGATAAGTGTATAAAGGACTCACCTTTATCATATGAAAACAAAATTTGAAATTCTATAGTTGAGGTCTCAAGTAAGATAATATCTGAGTAAATCTGTGAGCCTTTACACTTAGTTTCTAAAAGTTGTTTTGTTATTCTATTTTAGGACTTAGGGAGCTTCTTGTAAAAGTTTTTTCTATTATTCTGTTATGTTAGGGAGGTTCTTCTAACCGACATACAGTATGTAAGCTATCATAGTGTCCAACGTCTAGTTCCCCTAAGGGAAAAACATCTGGAGAGAGGTGTCAGACTCTTTCCAAGGAGTATAACATGAGCTGAGTGATCACAATCTATATCTACATCCATATAAATGGGAATAATCTGAATAATCTGAACCTATGTTGGCTCATAGTTCTAGAGCATGTGAACTAGGACACATACCCAACTCTGTTCTAAATACTAATCCCTCTAATCTGTATGCTCATTCTATAGGAAATCCACCTTAAAACTAATATAAGGTTTTATAATGTAAACTAGTTATGTATCTGTTTACTTTAACTGTAATAAAAACTAAGTGTGTGGATTTCATATCTTAGCTAAGGATCAAAAGATCAAATTTTACTTAAAATATGAATACATGCTTATCACAGAATGATTAAACATTATCTTTCTTGAAATATCAAGGCTTAAACTTAGGGCTTATAACCCATGCTTGAAAATCATGTCAAATCACAACAAACTTCATGCTCAACAATAATAGTCTTGAAATACTTTAACAATTCTAGTTAAGATAATGAAATTCATTTCTCAATATGTGAAATTAGATATGCAATTCAACACTTAAATCACTTGTAACTTCATAAACTTCAAGTATGATAATTGGGTATGAACCCTAAATTAAAATTCATGTAAATTCAACTTTTAAAACTAGTTTTGGGCATAAGGATGAAAGAAGTATCCTTGTTCATAACCCCACATACCTTATTAGATTAATTTGATGTAGAGACTTAAACTTTGAATTCCTAATGGTGTTCTTGAAAGCTTCTTCTTGATGTTCTTGAACTTGTAAAATTAGATTGTTAACTTTCTTAAAGAAGGAGTAGTGAAAATTTTCTTGATTTCTTAGAGTTAGGGTTTTCTTGGAGGGTAAAAGGATGAATAATGATGTAACTAATGCTATTTGGGGCTAAAATCTTATGTTTTGAATGTTTTTGGGTGACGTAAATGACCCAAT
Organism: Capsicum annuum; assembly: GCF_002878395.1. Classification (NCBI taxonomy): domain Eukaryota; kingdom Viridiplantae; phylum Streptophyta; class Magnoliopsida; order Solanales; family Solanaceae; genus Capsicum; species Capsicum annuum. The sequence continues at coordinate 90,737,280 of NC_061112.1, read as the reverse complement.
TACCTTCAAATACAAGGAAAGAAAAAATAATAAAAATGCAATAGTGCATGACAGAGTGGGAGACACGAGCATATAGCGGGCTGCTACTATTTTGGTTATCAAAACTTGCCCTTACACTCGTCCAAACATTCAGAAACTCGCTCGAGATGTACTACTTATGTAATACCCAGAGTTTTTCATGTCATAAATCTCTCATTTATTTTCTCATGAAATCAGATCCAACCTAAAGTAATAGTTACTCATAAGTTGACGTCCTTGTTTCTATATCAGCCATATAGCTATTTTCATCAGAATTCATGCACTCGCAAATTAGTTTAGTTACTCATTATGTTTAAGATTCAGTTATTCAGTTTATTTTAGTTGTGCATGATAGCTTATAACCTCAAATTCCTCAGTATTTTCAGCTTAATTATCCATATTCGAGGATGAATGTTCCCAAGGGGGAGATATTGTAACACCCCATGTTTTTCCTAGCTTAAAATTTATTCTTAGAATGTTAAAAGTGTCCTTTAAAAATGAATAAACTTTATTTAATATGGAGTTTTCCAAGTTTAGACCTTCCATTGTGTGGAAAATTGAATAAGATTTCCATCGATATCAAATTCGCCAAATCCTACACTCGGTGAAGAAGTTAGAGCATTGTTAGTAATGCAGTGTTCCACTTGGGCACTCACCGCATCGCGGTGGATGCCAAAATAGCAATCGTCACATTCCAGTGGACCTTCGCGATATTGGTGCATTGCGAAGAGACCCAAATTTCCAATTTTCAATTTTTAGTGGTGCAACGCTATAGCACCGCCTCACGCTAGAGTGCAAATTTGCACTCGTCCTTTTCTAGTAGCTTAACGCGATTTCAACGCATCACAGTGAAGGTGTAATTGTCGTACTCTTGATCCATAATTTGAACTCTTGTGTCATGACTTTAACCCTAAGTATGTGAAGTCCTTATTAGGAGAATAATGTTCATAGAAGTCACTTAGAGCTAAGTGGAGCTAAGAACATTAGATTCGACAAAAATTTGGCATTCAATCCTACAAGAGTCTACTTGAAACGTGTATAAAATTTTAAATACATATAATTTTCCATCCCAATATCCACCAAATTGTACATAATTGAATTAGGTTTCCGACGATACTAATTTCGCAAAAATCTGATACCCGAGCAAAAAGTTATAGCCATTTTAGTGTGAAGCAGTGAGCTGCTGTGATGGTAGCGCGTTGCGCTAAAGGGAAAAATTGAGATGCGGGTTACGAATTTCTGATTTAAAGTAATAAGGGGAAATGGGTTCTTTTCCCACCTCAACCTAGGTCATAAAAACATGATCTAAGGCTTCATATGGGGCATTATTTGCCCCCATTCTCCAATTTTTCCCTCAAGAAGAACCCTAATCAATTCCCTCAAGAATCATCAATTTCATCTTCTTTTCTTCAACAAAAAGATCAAGAATTTAGGATTTCTAATTTAATAACTTCAAGAATGATATCAATTTCATCTCTAAATTATTCAAAGTTCAAGCTTTTACATTCAATTCATCAGATCCAAACTATTAAGGTATGTGGTGTTTCAACAAGGACAATCCTTTCGTCCTTGTGCCCAAAACTTGTTTTAACTTATAAATTACTTAATTTTATATGATTTTCCATGAAATTGAAGTTAAGGGTTATACCCAATTTATACTGTTTGAAGATTATGAGTTTACAAGTGATTGAATATTGAATTGCATGACTATTTTCATGTATTTATGCGCGTAATGCAATTTTCCAGATTTTAGAAAGTGAGTTTAAGTATGATATTGAGATTCTTGATCTTATTATTTTGATGGTGTTGAAGTATTTTCAAGAAGAATATTGAGTTGGATGTTTTTCTATGATTTTGAATGTTTATATATGTGTTCTAAATTGGGATTCATACTCATTATCACTATTTACAAGATTTTGAGTTTTTGAGAGCTGTTGAAGTTAAATTTCATGAGTTTGTTTATATTTTTATGAGCATTGCTGAAATTTCCAGATTTTAATATGATTTATGAATGTTTATGTTATAAAGCATGAATTTTGAGATGTTTTGACATGAGTTTGAAGCATGAGCTTTAATCCCTAAGATTGAGTTTTGATATTTCAAGAAGCTTATATTTTTAGCATGCTTTGATAAGCAAGTTTTGATCTTTTGATACTAAGCTAAGATAAGGAATCCATATTATTCATATAGTTCATGATTTATAGCAAAGAGAAGCATGATTGGTTTTTATTATAAACCCTTATATGCTATTTTAAGGTGGATTTTCTAAAAGTTTTGAGCCTAAGAATGAGAGTAGTATTTAGCACCGAGTTAGGTATGATTTCGAGGTCTCATGCCCCAGAACTATGATCCACCGTAGGTTTGTGATTTACCCCAAGTGGGTTAAGATAGTGATCACTAAAGTTAAGGTTCTATTCCGATGGCAAGGGTAGAACAACTCTCCCCAATGTGGGCAAGACGTTGGACTCCATGTCAGCTCACATGGTTTATGTCGGTTAGAAGAACCTCCCAAAGAAGACCCCTACTCCTTAAATAGTTTATAGATTTAAAGTCTTAGTATATATTTTGAAATGCTAATATTTTAATATTTCAAAAGTTTTAAGTCCCAAAGTCTCTAAAAGTGTTACAGTATTAAAGCTCCCAAGACTTTGAGTCCCAAGTCCTAAGTTTCCCAAAGCTCTATAATTCTTAAGTTTCAAAAGAGGTCCCTTATTTTCATAAGATTAAAGTGTATGTTCTGAAAGTTATTGTTTTAAGATTTCCTCCAGTTAACAAGATTTGAGAACAAGAAGAGATACAAATTTTAGAGTAAGGTGTAATGACTCATGAGATTTGTATTACTTACTTCCCTATTCATGATTTATGAGATTTAGATTTCAGTTTTTGCTCAAGCTATGTGAGTCATTTATATCAGCATGCATGATTTTTATAAAGATTGATGATATTATTTAACTATTGCATACACCCCCATATACTTAGTACATCCTCAAAGTACTGATCCACATATATGTCTATGTTCTACATTGTTTCATAATGTAGGTAGAAGTTGTAGTGCATATACCATGTTCAGTCAGTTCGCAGCTTCCAGTCAGTAGTTGATGAGTCTTTTTTATTCAAGGGCTCAAGTCAATTACACAGTTTGAGAAGTATTGTATTTTCTTTATTCAATCATATTGAGTTGGGATAGTTGGGAGTCATGACCCGGCTACCTATAGTAAGTACTAGTAGAGGCTTCATAGACAGTCAGTAGTGTTAATGTATTTTATTTCAGTTTTGTTGTCAAAAGCAAAGTTGTAATCTTGTAAATTCAGATTTGTATTAATCGAGTTCAGAGAAGTTTTATGTTTCCACTTATTTTGTTCAGATTTATGTATTTTATTCAGTTGCTTGTAAGTATGCCAGTAGAAGGGTTAGCTTGGGATCACTTGTGACCCTAAGAACTGTGTGATGTCTCAAGACCCATTTTTAGGGCGTAACAACTTACTACCCCAATCATAAATAAACTTTAAAATCAATAATACAATCTCGAAAAGGTCAAAACTAAAATCATCAATCTTTAAGGGGTTTTAGAAATGACTAAGACTTAACACTTAGTGAAATTTCTAAGTCCTGGACAACTTTGACATGCACTAGTGAGCTGAATCGAGCTAGAATCTTACGGGGTGTTACACATAACAACAATTTTTTTTAAAGTTCAACCCGAACTTTGACCAGGTGCCCGAGATTCGTTGGAAGGCTGATGTACGAACAAACTATTCAACCACACTAAATTTGATGTTCCAGATGCGTTGGCGAAGTCAGATTTTCTAAAAAATATTATTTTCAAAAAGTTGTCCCTTGAAACCCGAAATTGTAATTTTTTAAATCGAGAATCAAAATGAGATTTAAAAGCCGCAAAATCAGACCAAACATGATAACATCCTAAAATTAACATTTTGGATCTACAGGTGAAGTCGAATTTCCCATCCGAGATCATTTCAATCAAATGTGGGTCCCATACCCATATTTCTAATTTTCCAACTTTCTGACCAATAAGTCAAAATAAGCTCTGGTGCACCAGGACTCAAATTAAAGGTCTACCTAGCCCTTTTGAAAAACTAGATCTATTTATTATAATGACATGTAATCCCAATTGGCCAGAGGTCCAAGAAAATTTGATAGGACAACTTGCTCAAGACAGACCTGACTTTGTGACTAGAGTTTTTAGATCAAGTACAAGATTTAAAGATCAAATCTTTTAAAAAAAATATTTGAACCTGTTGTAGCATATGTTTATATTATTGAATATCAAAAAAAATGCCTACCACACATTCACCTTTTGTTGATACTGGAACAATGATATAGGATAACATCACCGTATGATTATAACAAGTTTATTTTTACTGAGCTTCCCATAAAGAAGAATTTCCGTTTTGCATGACTTGGCTATCAAACATATGATGCAGGGTTCGTGTGAAAAAAAAATCCAACAAATTCATGCATGAGGGATGGTCAGTGCAAGAGTCATTATCCTCGATCATTTAGTAATAAATCAATACAAAGAAAGGATGGCTATCATATTTACAAGAGGCAAAATGATGGAAAGAAAGAAAATGTCCGAGGCATGGCAGTGAATAATCAGTGGGTTGTTCCATATAATTCTTACTTACTGAGTAGATATAATTGTCATATTAATGTTGAATCTTATGTAGGGGTAAAAGAAATAAAGTATCTTTACAAGTATGTATATAAAGGACATGATAGGTACGCTGTTTATATCAAATCAGATGATGAAAAAAAATTTGTTGATGAAATTAAGAGTTTTCAAGATGCACGTTGGGTTACTGCACCAGAAGTGCTATGGAGAATTTATGAATTTGAAATGCAACCTCCGTCCATTAACCTTCAACTATATCTTCCAAATGAACAAACAGGTAAACAATTTATATTACCAATTAGGTTAATTTATGTTTTTCATAGAGTAGCATTAAACATTTATATGCAATTTTCAAGGCAATCGCTCTCATGTAATAGTCCACTTTTATTTTTAACGGAAGGTTGTGTGACACATTCAAAGAAGTTGCAAAAGAAAGAGTTTTACTCTAATCAAATAACAGTTTTGAATGCGTACGTGAAGCGATCATTTTCAAAATGCCATCAATTCTTAGAAATTTATTTGCAACAATATTGGTTCATTGTAATCCGACGGATGTTAGAAAGCTCTGGATACATATTATGATGACATGTTAAAAGACTTTAAGAAAATACATGATAATTCTCCTACTGATCAACTTCATTGCACATTGAAAAGCTTAAACCATTTCTTAGAGATCATGGGTAAGAGAATTAAAAATTGTGACATACCTAGACTTGAAAGAAGTATGGATGATGGAATTATATCAGAATACAGAGAAATAATGGAAAAAAAAGTCTATAATAGTTCCTTCAAAAGATTTAGATGCACAAACAAAGCTAAATCCTGAACAAAAGTAAGCATTCAAGATTATAATGCAAAGGTTAGAATCTGGCCAATCAGAATTATTCTTTTTTGATGAACCGGAGGGATCAAAAAAATATTCCTATGTCATGAATTACTTGCAAATATCATATCTAGGGGCATGATAGCATTAGTGAAGGCAACAAGTGGTGTAGCATTAGCTCTTTTATTAGGAGGTCGTACGGCTCATTCTAGATTTGAGATACCTTTTCAGACAACTGATACAACAGTCAAACGTATGTCAAAGCAAAGTGGTGGAGCTAAATTAATTAAAATATCCAAATTAATTATCTAGGATGAAGTGCCTATGTCCAATCGTTGGACAATTAAAACAGTTGATAGGAGCTTCAGAGATATACTGGACGTTGACGAACCCTTTGGTGAAAAAGTAATGATTTTTGAAGGTGATTTTAGTATGATACTGCCATTAATTCCAAAATATACAAGGGTTGAAATGGTAAATGCAAGTTTGGTAAAGTCGTACTTGTGGCATCATATGAAAAAGATTAACTTGACAAGAAATATGAGGGCAAGAACATATTCATAATGCAGGTGAACTTTTACTATGCATAGGTAACGGGGAGGGACCTACAATAAAATATGATTTGGTACTACTTTAAAAATAATTTGTTATTGAAACTAAGAGTGACGGTACTGGAACAGATGCCTTAGTAGAGAAAATATTCCCTTCGCTAGATAAAAATGCAGATTTTGCAAAATACATGACTGAATGTGCTATCCTAGCTAGGAGAAATGAATACATTGATCAGCTAAATAAAATGTTAATTTTTAGATTTTCCAATGAAACTAGAACGTTTCATAGTATCGACTCTGCAGAGGATGATACCAACAACTACTATCAGGAATATTACTTAAATACTCTAACACCAAATGGTCTGCCTCCACACAGGTTCTTCTTCCATATTTAGTAATATATGACTGTATTTTAGAATCAAAATTCTAACTAACAATAATAATTACGTATATTTCAATGCTCGAGCAACAAGGATTGCATTGGATGCATTTTACCTCCCAACCCACCCGCACAGGCATCAGGTAACATTGTCACCATGGCTTACATAGATAGGAAAAAATAAGTAAGAAATGTTATAAGCCCTATTACCAAATTAATGACAGTACTTATTTGGAGAACTAGAAAAGGTTAACTCATCTTACTAGAAAGTGATCTTTCTTTCTCATTCAACATATCTTACCCAGTTTATGGATGTGGTTATTTAATCCATAGTGGTTGCCTATTAATACTCAATTTACCATAGTCTAACATCACCTGAAAAGATTTGCCCCATCACTACATTGCCTAAGTTCCATCTAGGAACAATATAAAAAGATGACTTAAGCTTTTAAAACTTTAAACTGTATTGGTAAGAGCCTAAAGTAGACAATGTCTATAATCATACTTATTAGGAGAACTAGAAAAGGTTAGCTCATCTTACTTGGAAAGTGATGTTTCTCTGCCATTCAATACATCTTCTCCAGTATTATGGATGTGGTTATTTAAGCCATAGTGGTTGCCTATTAATACTCAATTTACCATAGTCTAACATCATCTGACAAGATTTGCCCCATCACTATATTGCCTAAGTTCCATCCAGGAATAACATAAAGAAGATGACTCAAATTTTCTAAACTTTAAACCATAATGGTAAGATACTAAAGTAGACAATGTCTATAATTTAGTTGAAAGTACTATGTAACATCTATATCTTGCTAAGAAAATTCAATCCACTAAAATTCCTATAAAAGGAAAGAACATGTCAGAATTTGTAGCTCATTTTCTTGACATCTAAAGTTAATAAGTGGACCACAAGTATGTAAACATGGTGAAACTATGAATGAGAATTAGAACATTTGACAACATCAAAAGGAAATTTATGGAAGTAAAAAGCTCTGGAGAGCAGGAAGTACCTCGGGTAGTTTCTTACGGAGCACAACTTCCAAATAAGCGTCAAATGTATTTTCACATACAATTCTTTCATCTCGAGAAGCCAAAACTACTCCTCCAGCGTTGTGGCATAGAAAGAGTGAGAGAGATCAGTTGGTGCCTATTTAGATTCTACATCCTAGAGTACTTAATTTCCTCCTAAGAGTAATGATACATGAAAAGTAAGAGAAACCAAGGAATTCAAGTCCAACTGCACAGTGCTCCAAATGGAGCACCAATTTGATAAGTAAGAGATACATTTTAAAGTTTTCTATTGGAAGTGAGATCAAATGGAGCAGTGTACCATAAAGGACCATGAAAATTGTGATGTTATGGAGCCAGTGGAAGGTATATCGGGTCAATTAGGACATCAAGTATGTGAACTTGAGCCTTCTCTGCACACTTCTTCTTTGCCGCATCCAAGACATCTACTATCAAAAAAAATCATCAGCTTCCCAATAGCGTAGTAGGATAGAAGACTCTTTAAGTATGAGAAAGCTCTGTATCACAAAAAGTTTCTTTTAAATTATTCCAAATGAAGGAAGCAATATAAGTCCCAAAAGTCATCTAGAATGTAAGTTTTTCACAACACTTAATACTTACTAAGAAAATGTAATAACCTTCATATTATCTCTAAAAGAATTTTGAAATAGCTTAAGATTCCAAAAAATAAAGCATTAACTTCCAAAGGATCCAATGAAGGATAGAAGCAATAAAAGATATCACTTCAGGCTAAGGCTAAGACTAACCATGTCGATTCCTATCATAATTCTAGATTGAAGTAAATGAGAGTAGTTAACATGAGGGGGTCAGTAATACAATCAATCCTCGCCAATCTGAAATGATAAAGCCTTTAAATATAAAGATAATAAGACATTGGTTATACTGGAATATATCTCGATTTGACTTAACTAGCGGAATTTTATAATGAAGTGAAATAATAAATCTTTACTCTAAATCTATCAATATATTTTTTTCTTACTCCACAAATATTTTACTATGTTTTTGGTTTCAAACTTATGATTATAAGCCTTCAAAAATCATTGAATATCTTTCTTAACTGAAATTGCTTATTAAAGTATCTTTCACTTATATGCAGATTGGTGTTGAAAAAAATATGTCTATCATGTTACTGATAAATTTAGATGCTTACAATGGCTTGTGCAATGGCACGAGAATAATGTAGAAGTTTTGATAATAATGTCATACTTGCAGATATAATGATAGGCCAAAATGCTTTCAATAATGTATTTTATTCCACGAATTCGGTTATCACCTCTCTAAAATAAAGGTTGCCCATTCAAATTGATTAGAAAACAATTTTCAATGCGACTATGCTTTTCAATGATGATAAGCAAAACACAAGGACAAACAAGACTGCACTTACTGCAACATATTTCTTCATATGGACAGTTATACGTTGCACTTTTAAGGGGAATATCAATGACAACAACAAAGGTTTTGATCATGATGGAGCAACCTAAGCAAAACAAAGAACATACACCAAAAACATCATCTATAAAGAGATAGTAGTCCAGTTACAATACATGATACAAAGTTTTTTATACACTTCCAAATGTGCTATGACTGGCTCATGTCAAATGTTTGTTTTTGCAGGTTCAGAAGATACATAGTGATTGATAGGAATACACTAGCACTTTGGAAGAGCTTTAATCAAACAAGTACTAATTTAGAATCAAAGTGTTGCTGAAAATTGAATTCAAACAAGACTACAATCACTTGATTTTGATTGTTTCCTTATGAATTTAGTAGAGAACAGATTATTGGTGTCCAGAGGGCATACTGTATCATTCAGCAAATTAATTCTTTAATTTTCAATTAATTGTATAGTTTTCTCAAATTTAGAAAATTCACTGCTCAAATAGTTCCGTCCAAGAACATTAATCTAATTATTAATAGGAAGTCTGGTACTTAGCTATTGTATAACCCAACAATAAAAATCGTAGTGTGATCCCACAAGTGGGATCTGGGAAGGTTAGGTTGTATACAGACCTTACCCCTATCTTTGTGGAGTACATGATAAAAAATAAAAAAGAGAAAGTAAAGTAGTTTCTGCATGATAGAATATGCAAGATAGATGTAGGTGTTGAATAGTAGATTGCTCAATCAAACAAACAATTAAGGGATCATGCAAATTACCTCAATCACTAAGGTAAAGGAACTACAAAACACTAAGTCAATATCTGAGATTGATAAAACAAAAAAAAGCATAGTATAAGGAACCAGCTGCTATTTATGTAGCTGGAAAAGAACTTCCTTCAGAAAAATTAAATATTTTTATCCTCGCTTAAAATCCTGAAAATCTATAAAAAGTAATAAAGGAACATATCTTGTTTCTGGCTAGCTGATAATATGCACATTACGATATTTAACATTTTATCAAGTTAGAGTTTTTCTTTCATTTATGGATTGATCGGATAAATGGAGTTCACAAAGTAGAGTATCCTTTAGTTATAGTAGATAAATAGTCCATAAAAGTATCTATACAAGAAAATGAATAGTAAAATTCAAATTTTCTCATTCAATCTTGTTGAATATATGGACATTCATGCACATATACAATGAGGTCTAAGCTTCCAGCACCTACTACCATTATAAAAAGACGTAACATGAACATATACTTCAAGCAATGCCGCTATCAAACTCAATGTATATTCAAGACTAAATGGAAGTTATTTTAACGATTGAAGCTAAGTGTGCCGATACAAGAGTCTTTACATCGAACATGGAATGTGAATTGATACACTGATACAAGTTCTTCGCTTTATCTATTTATTAGCATATTATGTAACCTAATTATAATACCCCATATTCTTTCTAATTCAATTCAACTCAAAAGAGGCACATTAGAGACTTAGGACTTGAAATTTTAACTAAGTGTTGAAGACTTAGTCTCACTTTTGGACTCTAAACTTGATGACTTTATTCTCGACCTTTCTGACCTTGGAATGTCAATTTCTAAGTTGATTCATGATCAGGGTAGTCCATAGTACCTCCGGGGTGAGTTTCAGAATTTTTAGAGAAGGATTGGGGAATGTTTGGCTGGCCAAAACAGAACTTTGACACGATGTCACCACGCCGCGTCGATGGAGATGATGTGATGTGTCGCTAATCATGTCACAGTGAGCTATGTGATGCTTCATGGATCATGTCGGTGCCCAATTTTTATGTGTTAAATGACGGGTTATAGGGGCATTTGAGTTATTTACCCTCACCTAAATCCGCCTAAAACACACAATTTTAGCCCCAAATAGCATAAATGCTTCATTATTCATCTTTTTCTTCCCTAAGAACAAAACCCTAGCTTCAAGAATCAATAAGAATCCTATAACTCCTACTCCAAGAAAGCTTATAACCCGAAGTTACGGGTTCAAGGACTTAAAGAAGAAGCTTCAAGAATACCATTAGAGAGTCAATGGTTCAAGCTTTTACATTCAATTCATCAAGCAGGTATGTGGGGGTTTTCAACAAGGATAATCCTTTCATCCTTGTTCCCAAAACTAGTTTTAAAGTTGATTTTTATATGAAATTATATGAATTTTAGTTTAGGATTTATACCCACTTATCACTAATTGAAGATTATGAGATTTCAAGTAATATAGATGTTGAATTACATGTCTTCTTTCGTATTTTTATGATATTGTAGTAATTTCTAAATTTTGAATTGAATTACTAATATTTACATTATCAAGCATGAACATTATGATGTTTTGACATGAATTTGAAGCATGGGTTACTAAGCCCTAGTTTGTATGATGATATTTCAAGAATGACTATTCTTTAAGCATTCCATGACTAGTTATTTTCAGATTTTAATAAAGATTTGATGTTTTGATCTTAGCTTCGATATGAAATCCACTTTACAGTTTCAATTACAAAATAGATTAACATATACACAATTGGTTTCCATTATAGACCTTTATACTAGTTTTAAAGTGCATCTCCAATAGAATGAGAATACAGATTAAAGAGGGTAGTATTTAGCATCGAGTAGAAAGTGTGGATTTAGCTCATCCTACTTCCCCAGAACTACGAGCCAACGTAGGTACAAATTCAGATTATATTCTATTTGTGTATGGATACAAATACATATTGTGATCACTTAGATTAGGTTATACTCCTTGGAAGGAGTATGACACCCCTCCCCAATGTGAGGTTTTCCCATAAGAGAACTAGACGTTGAATGCTATGATAACTCACATAGTGTATGTCGATTAGAAGAACCTCCCTAATAGCAAAGTATTACAGAACAGTTTTTAAAATAATTCCCTACAGCTTATAGAAAAGAGTAAAGAATAATAAAAAAGCTTTTAGAAACTAAGTGTAAAGGCTCACAAATTTTATTCAGATATTGCTTTATATGAGGTATTAGTTACAGATATCAGCTTTCATATTTGAGATATAAAAGTGAGTCCTTTCTACTCTCAGAAAACATAATTGAAGATAGAATACAAGTACAACTTTTAGAAACTAAATGTTATGACTCACTATATCTATGCAACATGTTTTGCTATTCATGATTAAGATTTTCAGTTTTCAAATGTTCCAGCTTATGTGAGTCATCTACATTAAGCATGCATATTTTTTTGAATTTCGATAACACAGAGATATTATTTCTACTATGCATTCAACCCCACATGCTCAGTATATTCCAAAAGTATTGATCCACATATAGGTCTATGTGCTACATTATCTCATAATGTAGGTTCAGGTGCTTATTTCTAGCAGCATGATTAACCGTGAGCATCTCTATCTACATCCTGATAGTTGGTGAGTCCTTCTAGTTCGGGGACCCAGTTATTCAGATTTCCAGCTCTCCAGATTAGTTTATTAAGTTATGTTAGACAATTTGAGTTTGTTGGAGGTCTTTCCCAGTGACTATTTAGTAGTAGTATTAAAGGCTTGTCCGACTATTAGATACATTGTAGTTTTTCAGTGTTAGTACTTCAGATTTTTCTTAGTTAAGTATTTTTATACATTTCATGAAGTTACACTCAGTTTAGTTCAAATGGTATTTTAGTATTTTAGTATACCATATGATTACATTACCTTTATTTGAGCCGTTAGAAAGAATAGCAGGCTTTCAGGGTTAGCTCGGGACAACATGTAGTTCGGAGCACCGTGTAGCATCCCGAGACTCATTTTGGGGTGTTACAAACTTGGTATTAGAGCCTAAGGTTCTAAGAGTCCTAGACAGTCAGACAAGCCGCGTTACGTAGAGTTTTGAACATGGGTGTGAAGCGTGCCACATTTATAAGCAAGAGGTTATGGGATGTTTTTAAGAAATCATTTCTTTCTTTCATGATCTATCATACTTACAGTGTCTCTACCTGCTTTTAACTTGTGCTCTTAAATGACAGTTGAAAATGCCTCCTCACCAAGCTAATGCACGCAGAAATGATAACCAGCCACCTCAATGTGCTGACCCTCTGAATGATAATGAATCCCATGCTTAATTTTAAGCTATTTTTCAGGCGTTGGCCCAAGCTATGACTGCTAATGTTCAGGGAAACAATCAAGTGGTAGTCCCACTTCAGTAGAATGGAGATTGAGCAGTAGCCAAAATTCGTGACTTCATAAGGATAAATCCACCTAAGTCAGAGGCAGGTGAGGACCTATATCTTTACTTAGATAAGGTGAGAAAGATCACGTAGATTATGCATGTTACTAAAAAAGAAGAGTGGAGATAAGAGATTTGACATCCTATAGGCTGAAAGATATAGTGTATGATTGGGTGGTTATGTGAAAGAATGGTGGAGGTGAGAATATAGCTCCTATGAGTTCGTAGGTGTTTCAGAATACGTTTCTAGACAGGTTCTTTTTGTGTGAAATAAGAGAAGCTAAGGTAGAGAAGTTTATGAACCTGAGGCAGGGTTCAATGACAATGAAAGAGTACTTCCTTAAGTTCAATTAGTTAACTAAGTATTCCCCTGATACGATGACAGACCCTAGGGCTAGTATGAGTAAGTTTATTACTGGAGTATCTGGTTAAGTAGTCAAGGAGTGTAGGAATTCCATGCTTATTGGGGATATAGATCTTGCTATACTGATGATTCCTGCATAGAAGATTGAGGCAGAAAAGTTGAAAGAGAGAGAGAAGGGAAATAAGAAGGCTAGAATTGGGCAGTTTGATTATGGCCAGACTAAGTTTAGAGAGGGAACTCGTTCACAATTTCAGAGTCGTTCATCTATGACAGCACCATCTTCATCCAGTACTCCTGACCCCAGGGATAGGCAGGAGCAGTAGGGTAAGACCTCCATGTCCAAATCTCAGAATAGGGTCCTCCATATGCTAAGTGTGGTAAAAATCATCTTGGTGAGTGATTGTTGTGACAGAGAGGTTGTTATGGTTGTGGTAAGTTGGGTCATTAAATCAAAGAGTGTCCACATGATAAGCAGGAAAACAGGGATGCTCGTCCCCAGACTCAGGCTACTAGTGCACTAGCTCCTCTAGGCCGCCCAGTACCTCCTTAGGGCACATCATCCAGTACCAGTGGCGGTTAGCGCCAGAATTAGTTTTATGCTTTACCACCTATTGGAGCATGAGATTTCACCAGATATTATTACTGGTATGCTTCGCGTATTTCATCTTGATTTTTATCTGTTGTTAGACCCTGGATTAAGCTTCTCTTATGTGATCCCATTAGTTGTAGTAAATTTTGAAGTATGTCCTGAAAAGCTTTTTGATCCCTTCTGTAGTACCCCGTATTTCCCTAGCGCAGTTTAGCTCTTAGTAAATGAGTATTTCTATATAAAATTTTCAAAATACTCAAAAAAATTTAGTTTAGGTCTTACCATTGTGTAGGAAATTTAGTCAACTTTCCAACAATAAAAATTTTGCCCAAATACGATACCCGGGTGAAAAGTTATAGCAAAATTTGTAAAAAAGTGTGCCAAATGGTATATCACCGCGACGCGAATCCAGTACAAATGGCAATTGTCAATTTCTAGTGTGTCATCGCAATTTCATCATGTTGTGCCAATGTTCCAGTTCCTATTTGGCATTTTCTAGTTAGGCAACGTGATCCGATCACATCGCGCCCAGGGCCATTTTCCCAATTTTCATTTTCCAGTGTGACTCCTCTATACCACCGCATCGCACCACAAATCTATTTCATGCTCGTCCTTTTTTAAGCATTGTCAGCCTAATTCCAGTGGCTCACCACGATGCCGCATCACGGTGATGGCTAATTTTGAAACTTTTTAGTGATGAATTTTTAAATCATTTATGGGGTAATTGGGTCTTTTTCAATGATCCTAATCAGTATTAAACACGAGATTTAACCTCTAATAACCTAGTTATAGCATTATTTACTCAATTCCTCTCAAGATTAAATCATTCTCTCAAAATACAAAACCCTAGCCTTCAAAAATCAAAAGCAATCCTCAAGAATTCTACCAAGAACTTCAAGAATTAATCTTCTCACATATTTAGGTGTTCATCCTGGGTTTCCTTTCACCCATGGAGTCCAAGAACCCTATTTAAACATACAAGTTTATAGAATTGTGAATTTAATACTTGAAATTAATTGCACTCATGTTCAAGATGTTATTTGGGTTTCAATCCATGGTTAATTACAAGATTCCACTACTGGAGAATTGGGTTGTGGTGACGGTTCTCATACCTATTCATAGTTACCATAAACTTCCCAATATACCTTTAGCGACTGTTAGAGAACCGATACAATTGAAGGCGTTACATTAGATCACAGGCGATAATTTTTTGCGACGGTTAGCGAAACCATCGCCATATCTCGGTCTTTAGCGATAGTTATTTACATTAACCATATTGTGATGGTTGTGATGGTATTGGTACGGTTCCAAACTGTCCCTATATATCAACTATAGCAACGGTTATAAGTATGCTGAGGCGACGGCTAAAGGCTATTGAGACGGCTTTAAACTATCCTTATATATTGACAGTTATGAGGCTATAGTGACGGTTTATTATATGCTGGGATGGTTTTTAACCGTCCCTATAAATCTTGTTGGGATGGTTTTCAACCGTCCCTATAAAACTTATTACGACGGTTTTATTTATTTTGGGACGGCTACCTATTGTGATAGTTATAAACCATCGTAAAAGCTTTATAGGACGGTTATTTTATAAGCTATTGTAACGGTTAAACATGATCTATAACAACGATTAATTTTGGCTATAGGGAAAGTTATTTTAGGCTATTAGGACAATTATTATTAAACTATTCAACAATACTATATTATGCGATTGCTATGATTTTATAAAGCTACCATAACACAAATTGTACATATATATTATTCATCGAGAGTACTATTAACTATTAATTCCCAAAATGTCAACCAATAAAAAACCAAATATTTTTTGACCATTCAAAAAAAATCAAAACATACACAAGTTTTGAATGTTCAAAAATAAAAGATGTTTGAAACTACGTATACTTGGTCAAATATGATCGATCTCAATCAAAACATACAAAAGTTTTTCCAATAGCTAGTGTGACATGAAGCCAATATGATCGATATGTTAGGTCGGGTCTAGTTCATCAATTTTGTTTCTAGAATCTTCTAAGTCATGATCACCTACAATAATTAAAAAACAAAATTAAAATTGAGCAACAAACTACACAACAATAACAAAAGTTGGCATGCTATCTAATAATGAACCATTACTCTCCAATTACAGAAATAGATTATGATATCTTGTAGAGCATCCAGCACAAACCTTAGGGTGACTAATGAGTACTTTCAAGATTTTATAATTAATATACCATTAAGTCAGTCCCCATGGTTTATTTTATTATTGATATAAGGGATCAAACTGGAAGTTTATATCATGCTCAAAATATGAGCTAACTAAAAGAAAATTAGTTATGACTAGAATAATAATATCCTTATATACTCAAATGTATTACATTGTTACATAACCCAACATGTAAAATCAACAGACCTTGTAAGAAAAAATAAGAGTAGAAGCTCTGTTGTAATCGCCTTAGCACTACCATTTACCAAGTATGTCAGTTTACATACATACACATATATAGAAAATTATATTAAAAATTATACACACTATAAAAAATCCCGATAATTTTTAGAGTTAAAAAATCAAACAAATTAAGTATTGGAGAGAAATGGGTATATTAGTGTGAGAACAAAACATTACAGAGATGAGGACACTAAGAACTGGATTACTAAGTCATTCCACAGTGATGAAGGAAACAAAACATCAACTTCAAAGAGTAACAGAAGTAGAAGTCTTGCAAAGCAAAGAGGAAAAATCAACCAACCATGAGGATAATAATGAGGAAAAAGCCATGTTAAATCAACCAACAACAGGGACTATTTCAAGGCTGGGAGATTCAGAACTAGAATCTTTAACATGCACGAGATGATACACACACCCCTTAGAAATCATTTTCCTTGCCCGAAGGTAGGAAATAAGTTGACCCCTGACACGAACTTGCTCATCTTAGCTCTATTGTCCGCAACCACATGAGGAGCATCCCTGGCTAGCTGAGTAAATCTGAGAGAATACTCCCTAACTATCATATTCCCATGCCTGAGGTTGTTGAACTCAAGAACTTTGGCTTCCCTTAGCTCTTGGGGAAAGAATCTGTCTAAGAAGGTTGTGACAAATTCCTCTTACTCGATAGGGCCTGTATCATCTAACCTCTTAGACTTTCACTGTTTGTACCAATCATGTGCAATATCCCGTAACTGGTAGGTATCTAACTCAGAACTCTTAATAGAAGTAACACCCATGATGTCAATGACCTTCTGGACTTGGTCAATGAACACCTGAGGGTCCTCATCAGACTTAGACCCATGGAAAGATGGAGGGTTCATCCGGGTGAAGTCCCAAACCCTAGATGCTTTGAGATTGGCCACTGGATTGGCTGGAATGATTGATGGCCATTCATTCTGTTCAGCCATGGATTGAGCAAGTATGGTAAATATGGCTCTAAACTCCGCACGGGAAACATGTTCGCCCAAAGGATCTTTGGGCTGAGGAGCTGGCTGGTTTCTTCTCTTTGGGGCCATAATCTGGAATAAGAGATGAATGGACCATATCGTATCGGCACCTCAAGCTTACATGAACCATAGGTCATCCCGATAACTCAACCTAATTGTCTCATTGTACCATAGGAGTCGGATGCAATCCAACTCACATGTAAAGATAGCGAAAATAATACCATAAGTCATTATTAGATTCAGAACAATAAGTATGCGTAAGTTAACAATTGTTCACAATACCTCCATACAAAACCAAAGTCAATAAATATATATGTCGAGACAAGCCTTCGAATATAGCCAAACCAAGTCTAAATGAGACTAAGTCTAAAGATAGAAGACTAAGAAGTGAATGCCTTCTGAGGTATGGAAGCTCACCATTTCGAGTTAATGTACAATCTGCTTTAAACATTTATTCACTTCATAGAAGAAGAAGATGATTGTAACACCCCAATTCGCTGAACTGGAATGCTACACGGTGCTCATGATCCCAAGGAACCACAAGCTAACCCATGACTGATATCTGTACCTGTATACTGCAAATCATGATATAATAATGCAGCATACATAGAACTATAGGGCCATAAGGTTCAACTGAATAAAATTATGTGGGTGAAAATACCCAAAATAACTCAATCTGAAAGCTAAGTCTGAACATAAATCTGAAAGCCTCTAAACTATCTGAATAAGGAGTTGAAGGAACATGTCTCCAACTAACTCCATAAAACTGAACTGAAGAAATAAATAAATGTATCAAATCATATTGTCCTCGAATCAATGAGGACTCACTGTGTCTCTGCGACTAGAATGCTACCGCTACTGCTGGGCTAGATTTCGTGTCTCCGAACCTATGGTGTAACATGAAAAGAAAGCACCATAGCGCAAATGCGTTAGTACAACTGGAGTACTGAGTATACGAGGAAGGTAGGCTGAACATAAAGGGTTTCATGCATGAACAACACTGACTGACTAATATGAACGTGGGAGTGCAAACACACAAATATAGAAACTGGGACCGTGAATACGTGATAGCATGACCTGTAAGATAATACATGGTTTACTGATAACTGTCATGACTGATAATGAAACTGATAACATGGACAACTGTATCTGACAATCCTGTATATACTGAAATCTGAAGAACGCCCTGAGCTCTTATATTGAGACTGATACTGAAACTGTGGGAAATAGTGTTTAACCGACATGCCCCATGTATGCCGTTATGGCTAAGCTGGGGTCTAATCCCTGCCCCCGACTGGAGGGGTGTCAATACCGTACCACGAGTAAGTACAGCCTGTGAGTGACGCTTATCTGGCGGGTACTCAATGAGAATGGTAGGAACCCTAAACTAATGGGTTAAGCCACCTCATCAACCCTAATCTAATGAGTTAAGATGTCTCAACCTATGCTAGCTACGTAGTTCTGGAACACAAGGATGACTACTAAGAATCACACCCTGAACTAGCGGGTGAGTTCCCATCCTTGGGTTCACTCGGTGCTAACCTCTACTCCCATCTAGAGGGACTAGACATGAATAACTGACTATGCATAACTTAATCTTACTGAATTCCATTGACTGGCGGAATGTAACTGATATTTGACAACTGACTAAGATCATAAGGTTTTCCTGAGTCACATGACTGACTAAAGTCTATGGAATCATAGCTTGAGTTGGGAAATCGTGAAACATGACATGGCTCTAGGCACACAGTTATAGTTTTTGGGTACAAGTACCCCCAGGACTCGATAGGAGGAAACTGACACACATGACATAACTTGATCACAAGATATGAGTCCACAATTCACAATATCATAAGTAAGGCTTTCATAATAAGAATGATTCTCAACAAACTATCACATGATCGGGAATGCACACAACATGTATATACTTGCATGACTTCAATAACATGGTCATTCCATATCGCAACAATATCATGAGCATCTCGTACAACTTCTTCAATTCAAGATAATAGCACGGGATCACATTGAACATAAACATAGAACATGGAATAGTCATTTAGGACTTATTATGTCATAAAAGCATGATTTCTATTCCCTTAGGTATTTTCACAAACACCTTACATGCACATCTTAGGCATAGGTGGATTCATCAAGATTACAAATATTCAACCACCAATTTCACATATTTATACGTTAAATACCACCATATCCTCACAATAAACGTACAAAGATCCCATCTTACACATCATCAAACTCGAACCACATGAACATCAACCACCAACAACATAAATATCATGATACAAAATTTAGAAGATGGTTCTTGAGCTTCATGGATGAAAAGAGTCCATGAATCAACTCACGCATACCTTAGAAGGAAGATTCTTGATGATTGACAAAGGAATTTCCTTGAAATCGGATCTTCAAGCTTAGTTATGCAACCCTAGTTGTTTCTCTGGTTTAGTGCTCTTGGATGATGAGCTTTGAGATGATAATAGGGTTGTAATATGTTTAGAAGCTATATATTTTGTAGGGTTAAGTTTAGGGACGTTTATGGAGTGTTAAAAGACTTAATTACCCTTAAAATAACTCAAAACAGAGTGTTTTTGTCACCTGGAACTGACTTAGGCGGGGCCCAAGTGATTGTCTAAGCTAGGTTGGGCGGCGCCTAACCAATCTCCTATGTTTGGTTGGGCGGCGCCTAACCAATCGCCTTTCTTTACTGTCTCTCACGAAAATGGGCATAACTTTTCGCTCGGGTATTGGATTAAGGCAAAATTGGTATCGTTCTAATTCGATTCTTTAAAACTTGGTGGGTCTAAATCAGCCAAAATACTACATTAACATTGAGTTATACTCGTTCAAATATGACCCTTGCAAAATCGAACACTAAAAGTTGATGGATTCAAAAACTCTTAGCTTGTATTACCTTAAGTGACTCATATGAACATGCTTAATGCATCATTAGCATTCCTATCACTAGGATATTCATTTTAAGTCATGTACTCAAGTATGAATCACAGGATAGGAGATTTCATATGTAGGAATACTTATTCATTTCCTAGCTTAGAAACATGTGGGGTATTACAATGATGATGCTCCATCCCCTATGTCGCGTGAGGACATAATGCTCGAAGATGGTTAGCGGTTGGAATGCTAGCATATAACACAATGATAAGTGATAAAATAACATCATCAATCAACAACAAGTCAATATATCACAATTTATCTCATTCATACACTTATCCATACATATAGGTATATCACATGCCAACCAAAGGAACATGTCTCATCAATCATGCTTCAAGTACCCAATCATCATTCACGAAATGGAGGACTACGACCTCCCACACTTATAGCTTCAAACATTCTCAATAGGCAAAGGACTCTAACAACATTCATATTATCATTAGGCATGGGACTTTAACCATACGCACTCATCCATTAGTCAAGGACTATAACCATATATACATTCAATTAAACAAGGGACTCTAACTACACGTACAATCATCTAGGCAAGGTACTCCAACTTTATGCTCGCTCATTAGACCAGGGACTCTCACCATATGTATAATACCCCACACTTTTCTTAGTCCCGTTTAGTTCCTAGTATTTTAAGGGTCCATTTCAAAAGTGTATAACTCTAGATACGTGTAGAATTTTCCAGCTCTGGACCCACCAATATGTAAAAAATTAAGTCATCTTTCCAACGATATCAATTTTGCCTTAATTTGATACTCGATTGAGAAGTTAAGATGATTTTAGTGAAAAGTAGTAAAGTACCGCATTGCGGTGGAGGAAAGAATCGCAATGCTCTTTTCTCAAGCGAAGCACCATGATTATCCCGCATCATAGTAAAGCCTAAATTCCCATTCTTCCCTTTCCAGTAGCTCACCACGATAAGCCAGTATCACGCCAGAAATCTCAATGGGACAGACACCGCGTCGTGGTGGAGTGCAAAATGGGACTCGTCCTTTATCTAGTGAGCCCAACGCGATTTCACCACACGCACCAAGGGCCAAAATCTCATTCGTCCCTTATCCAGTATGGCACCGTGATTAGCACTGCGTTACGCTGAGTGCCAAAATTGGGTGCCCAGTTCTGAATTTGATTTTTAAAGGGCAATTTAGTCTTTTTCCAAAGCCCTTAATCGTGAAAAATATAGAATTAAACCCATTCTAAGCATTATATGCTCATTATTCATCAAATCTCTCTCAAAGAAACCTTAGATCTTCAAAACTTAATCCTCAAGAAATCTAAATTCCACCATTTTTTTTTCAAAATAACCCAAAATTCAAGGTTTTCAATTTAAGAACACCAATAAACAATCTTCAAGAGAACAAATAGGAATCTAAGGTCAAGCTTCTTCATCTAGCTCATCAATTAAGGTATGTGGGGTTTTGAACAAGGATAAATCTTTCATCTTTGTGCCCAAAACTTACTTTTAATTATGTTTTTACATGAATATACATGAGTTTCAAATTAGGGTTCATACCCAAATATTGTTATTTGAAGATTATGATGTTTCAAGTGAATTAGATGTTGAATTGCATGTCTACTTTTGTATTTTTATGTGTATAATATTATTTTCCAAATTTAGAATTTGATTTATCGATGCTTTCGTTATCAAGCATGAACTTTATGAAGTTTTGACATGAATTTGATGCATGAGATAGTAAGCCCTAGTTTGATATTGATAATCCAAGAAGTTATGCTTTTAAGCATCCCATGGTATGATTATGATCAGTTTTGGTACAAAGATTTGATCTTTTGATCTTTAGCTAAAGACATGGAATCAACTTATAGCTTAAATTTCAATTTTAAATAAATAGATGCACAGTTAGCTTTCAGTATGAATCATTATGAATTTTAAAGTGGATTTCCTACAAAATAAGCATATAGATTAAAGGGAGTAGTATTTAGCATCGAGCAGGAAGTCTGGGTTTAGCGCATCCTACTTTCCTAGAACTACGAGCCAACAGAGGTACAAATTCAGTTATTTCTATTTCTATATGGAATACAGTTACAGATGTGATCACTTAGCT
This sequence comes from Capsicum annuum, assembly GCF_002878395.1. Taxonomy (NCBI): domain Eukaryota; kingdom Viridiplantae; phylum Streptophyta; class Magnoliopsida; order Solanales; family Solanaceae; genus Capsicum; species Capsicum annuum. The sequence goes on along the minus strand of NC_061112.1, from coordinate 90,714,833 downwards.
CAGGTTATACTCCTTGGTAAGAGTATGACACCTCTTCCCAACATGAGGTTTACCTCTTAAGGGAACTAGACGTGGACACTATGATAGCTCATATAGTGTATGTCGGTTAAAAGAACCTCTCTACGGTTTAAAACCTTACAGAACAACTTTTAAAAGAATTCCCTATAGTCTAGTAGTTCAGCTTTTAGAATTTGAGTGTGATGGCTCACCAGATTTTCATTGTATGTTTTAATATTCATGATTTATGATTTTCAGCTTTGGTTATTCAAAACGATGTGAGTCATTACATTTAGCATGCATGTTTTATGAATTTTGATAACATTGAGATATTATTTGTACTTATGCATTCACCCCCACATGCTCAGTACATCCTCAAAGTACTAATCCACATATATGTTTATGTGTTGCATTATTTAATAATGTAGGCTTAGGTGCTCAGTCTCAGCAGTGTGAGTGGTTTTGAGTATCTCTATCTATATCCTGACATTTGGTGAGTCCTCATGGTTCGAGGACCTATTTTTCAGACTTTCAGCTTTCATAGTATTTGATTAGTTGCTTTTAGTTTAGTTCGAGTCAATTAGGGGTATGTCCCAATGGCTCTCTAGTTCTTAGAAGTACAGGTTTGTCGGACTGCTAGTTACGATTCAGACTTTCAATATTAGTTGTTCAAACGTCATATTCAGTTGATTTCAGTTCAGTTCAGATAATTCAGTATTTTTATATTTTTACCTACTTAAGATACCTTGATATTAGTTGTAGACTTAGTAGAAGGATTACAAGATTAGTTTGAGACTACTTTTAGTCTTGAGCACCGTGTGACGTCTCAGGACTCATTTTTGGGGCGTTACAACATGTCTTATTTGGACTTTAACCACAAGTTGTTTCCTTCGGTGAGGTGCTTGGACCTCGAGAGATCTCTTTAAGCACGGGACTTTAACTTCGAGCAATATCATTGGGCAAGGGACTTCAACCTTAAGTCATTCATAAGGCAAAGGAATTTGACCTCAAGCCATCATAACTATCGTTTGTTGGCATTTGTGACTTTAACCCTTTTGCCCATGCATCCATATGCATTCAATTCAAAATTTAAGGATTTTAACCATTTTGGGCCAATTCAACACTATACATGACCACATGGTCATTATAGGAGCCTTCATTGCTTAACTATTTCAATAGGCCAATGCCTTCACTTAACTCAACGTACCATGCAAATTATGGTCATCAAGACCCTTACACAAGTCTACACCATAATCTTACCACACTTGGGTTCAACCCACAATTTAAGGTCATACTTACATCTAGGGACTTACCCCTTTTCATTAGCCATCAACAAGGTTATCAATTTCAGTACACGTGGTTCATAATTCCTTTAGCACATCATTTATCAATCATCCATGTTCATCTTTATATCTAGGGACTTTACCGCTTTTCATTAGTCATCAACAAGATTATCAATTTCACTACACAAGATTTTCAAGATTATCAGTACACGTGGTTTATAATTCCTTTAGCACATCATTCATCAATTATCCATGTTCATTGGTCCATTGCCCTAGTTCAAAACATCACAACATGTGACTAGACAATTCACTAAGACATTTTTATAAACAACTTTATATTGGTATTGATCCGCTGCAAGGTGTTCTTTGTTATATTGGAATAGGCTCAGGGGGCGATCTCTGATTCTCGGTAGACTTGAGATGCCCATCGTTACTAGGCCCTGGTTTGGGACGCGACAGTCATGGACAAAGTTTATATTTGGTTAAGACATTTACTGGTAATATGATCTAAGGAAATGATCACTCACAAGTTAAATAGAAAGAATATGACATTTTCAATTTATGATGTGCAAAAATAAAAATCGCTTATAAAAAGGACAACAATTAAAAAAAACAAATTTATAAAGAATACAAAACCATTTGTCCGATGAGATTTGAGATATCATTTTTATCACACCCTTTTCTCCGTGATTAATAATTTATACTTCTCCTTGTTTCCTTTTTTTTAAAATAGTACTACTTTATTTTCTTTTTATATTTTTTTTGATGAATTACTGAATTTATTGACAAAGGAGCAGTCATAATTTACAACCACATGAAAAAAATACACACTCACTGGATAGTCCTTGGCGTGCTATGCAAAATTTAAAACAAAGAGTCCTCCTGCACATCAATATCTTAAGTCCTCCTGCACATCAATGTATATTCTCAAACTAAACTAAGTATGAATAATAATTCAAATAATTCATCAGATTAGTTAACTTTGACTCTATACACCTCTGAAATGGATTTCCAACATGTTGCCCCTATAAAAAACTTTGACTGGCCTTGCTCGGCTCAGAAAACTTCTAAGATTTCTCTCCTGCCAAACATATTACACATTTATTGCAAATGTTATTCTGAACACTTCAACTACTTCTTGCTTCCCCTTAGAGTATTAAATTATCTAAATTATGTCATCCTTCCAGCGAAGAGCTTGTCTGCTATCAGTTGGAGTGTTGCATGGTACACAAGTAGTATCTTCAACAGCACTCCATGCAGATATTCTTTCCTAGTTTGTAGCCTCTCATATCGGGGTAAGTATAGAATGGTACACGGTGTTGCACTATTACATACTGATCTTCTCCAATCCACATTGAGGCTTTCACTTCAAGCTTCAGGTAGATTTGTTTAATTGAAAGTTTGTTTAGACCCAACACCTCTTCTTTATTCGAACCTGCTTCCTCAAAATAATTTTGTACCTTTAGGGTCTTCACTACCATTCACGAAGCTTGTTTTGGCCATATCCCTCAAACTGAACCTTGCTTCCCATATTACATATGTATCCGCATTTTGTCTTTTTTCTTGCTTAGCTCCAGGACATTTTACAAATTAGTGCGCATGTTTCAATGGATATATTTAGAAAGTTCATCCCTCTTGAAACTTTTGGCCTACATAACTTTTTCAAACAATCAAAGTTTTCCTAGATGTATCAAATCCTCCATGCCATAAAAATTTTCTGCAAATACAACCTCCATACATTTTGATCAACTTTTTGGTATCACAAAAATTAGGGACCAAAACACTTTTATTGAGAAGAGTACATTTTTTATCAATTGAGTCCTTCTAGGAGAGGAACTTGGATGTCCCATCTCTCAACTCTGCATATAACCATCTCAATTAAAGGTTGATATTGCAGAATTGAGGTAATTTTAGAGCTAATTAGTTCCAAGGTAGATTATAGGAAGTGTTCCTTGAAAAAAACCACTAGGATATTAACAATCATAAGTTGCAGCCCTTGTGATACACCACCAAAATAGATGGAGCTCTTATTCACATTATCATCTAGCTCATAAGCTTTTAAGGAATCAGTAAAAAGTGTAGCAACTGCATTGATATGGGATCGCCTCTACTGAAGAGTTGCAGACCATCAACATAGCTCAATTGCACAATATTCACCCTAGCATATTTTTGTAACTCCTCCAAAATTCATATCTTAATTGAGTAGCCTTTCGTGCACTTTTGAGCTTAGATATGATGTTGATTGACCTTTAAAATGTTTAGAAATCATTTGGGAGATGCCATGATACTTAGATAAAAGTTCACAACGTTAAAAATTGATTGTACATCACGTTTTATGGTCCCACACATTGGGACCCGCCCCACGACTGAGAAGCACCAGCCCCGATGGGCAAACTTCAACAGCCTAGTGCACAAGGAAGTGTGACACGAGGCAGTAGGGATGCGCCATCCTCGACCAATAAGGGTTGCTGGTGTGCCTGCCTATGCTCCACTTACTCAAGAATATGATGGCAGCGCCCTCCTAGACGTGAAAAATTCTTTTAGTTTTAGAGATAAGGCATAAGTACCCTCTCAAACTATATCCCAAGTTGCTATGACATATATAAACTTTATGGGTGTCTTATTACCCTTAACTCTTTTTTTTTATTTTTGTGTTGACATGGCTGCCAAGTCAGCACAAAATGAGTGCAAAAAAATATTCTACTACTTTGCAGCTACGTTATCAAAGAGGAGAATAAAAATACATAAAAATGATTGTACGGAAATAATAAGACCCTCGTAAACTTTAGGTGTGTCGTAGCAACTTCAAATATAGTTTATTTTTGGAGGGGTACTTGTGTCTTATCTCTTAGTTTTAGTAAGGATCTTTTGATCTTTCACCCTCGTATCCATTCAACCTAACCTAAATCCGATATAATGAAAGGACTTAGATAATATCATCGTGCTTTTCATTCTCTTCCTTTCAAACTACAAGAAAAACAAATGTCGTCTCCAAAGCCAAGCAAGGGTTTCAAGAAAAGCTCTTTCAAATTCTCCTTCAAGTTCTTCGAAGTACTTGTTCTTTAAAGGTAAATAAGAATTTAGTGAGGAAAATCTTTTCATCCCCATGTCTTGATTTTTAAGCTATGGTAGATAGAGATCAGGTCAGGGTTTTAACCCCATATCTTCAAATTGATTTCTCTTATCTCTTGAGTTGATTTAATTGCTATTTAGACATGAATAATTATAGAAATTTTTTTAAAGTTGCAGTCTTTCCTCAAATTCTTAACACTTTAATCCATGTTCAATAAATTATGAACAATGAAAGTTTGCTCTTGATTTCAGTAAAGCCCATGTTTTCATGGAATTTCTTTATACCTAGTTTACAAACTACGTTTTAAAGAAAGTTCGGTCACTTGAAAGTTCCTTATGAAAGTTTAAAAATTTATTCTAAGTAACAGAGATATGCTTTTCAAAGAAAATTATCTTTTATCATGAAAATTCAAACCAAGAGTATATTTCAGATAGTTGTGAGCGCATGCTCATAAGAAATATATCTTCATGATACAGTTTTGAGTTAAGACTCGCATTATGATTTCATCTATGTATGTTATGAGCAAATAGTTGGTTTTGGGAGGACTATTTTACACGGAACGGGCATGGATTCAGATAACACATGATCCAGAACTACACTACCACTGTTGGTCAGGATAGCACCGCTAGTCTGACGATTCCTTAGCCCAAAAGAGGCTTATGTTTTGGATCCATCATATCATATCAGTTACATGGTCCTATACTCTGGCAAGGTATAGGGTGGCGAACCAACTAGCTTTAGAGATTAGAACATCACAAGCTCATGGGATATCATGTTTCTCAGTTGTAAGAAACTCATCAAATCAGAAAAACATAGATATTTTAAAAAAGACTACTTTTACATAAAGCCTTTAGTTTTAGGATAACTTTACAATATTTTCCTTTCCGATTTACTTTAAGATTTTTTATTCAATTCAACTTGTGATTTCAGATAGTATGATTTGTTCATTGGGTTATTTAGCTATTCAGATTCAGTTTTCAATGTGCATACTTTTAGCAACTCAAACTTTAATTTTTACTAAATTTTTCTAAGAGTGATTTTTTGCTTGAGGTTACCAGATTGCTAAATATTTTTATTTATAATTTTTTTTACTATTTTATTTATTTCTAAGTATTAGTGACTCAAATATTATATTTTACTTAAGCGGTTTTAGAACATGTCCCAACTTTTCAGTTAAGATTTTATTTGACACTATCAGTTTATTAAAGAGTTTTAAATGATTATCTCTTATGTTTCAACTTTCAATTTTATCAATTTACTTCTATAATACTTTGATCATGCCCAGCTTTACAATCTTTTAGTTATTTTATATAATTCAGTCTTTACCTTACATGCCAGTACGACCAATGCACAGATAATTTTTTTTTGCGCTAAATCATTCTAATATGTAACTCCCAGCATTTAGGTATTCTGGTGCGTGATCTCCCTCTACAATAGGCCTTATCCTTCAGCAGTTGACGAGCCCTTCATATTGTCATAAGTCACAGTCTAGTAGATATGTTAGAAAAAGGTTTTTTTTACATAAAGGTATTCTGGGGTCTTGTACTGGCTAACTGTATTCGGTATGTTAGTGGAGGCTTCATGAAGAATCAATCAGGTAGTTGTATTTAGTTTTCAAATTACTCAATGTTTCAATTGTTGAAAGTTTACCTCAATTTATTTTATTTTAATATATTGCAATAGTTCAAACCATGTTTCGATCCTACATTCTCTGTCAATTCATGTTTTATGTTTCATTCCAAGCCAAGTGGTACGCTCAAGTCAGTTCTAGTTTGATGTATCGGTTATGACCTCATGAAAAATTTTTGTTGAAAATTGAAATTTCCTTAGTTGCTTCAACAAGATATTACATAGCTAGAACAAAAAGAAAATACCACAAGGGATCATCCTACCTCAGTCCTTTCTTGGCATGAAACGGGGCACTAGGTTCTCCATTAATCAAAAAGGTATAAGATGCTAACTTTACACATTGTGCATGATCCATTGGCTGCACCCACTTTTATCCCTAGGTTAGATGGCTAGATGAATAATGGTGGAAGCAAACAGATAAAATGGAAATGAAAGAAGTTTCTATGAGGCACTTAACATGATATTTGGAAGACCAACCCATCCACTCAGAGATCTATTCACAATTGAGCTACCTGATTTCATAGAGCTTAAGATTTTCTGAACCCAAGGCTGGATATTGATGAGGGAGAGAATTCAGGATTTAGCAGAAGAAGAGAAACTCTTTAAATAAGAAAAAATCACCTTTGTGAATTCTTAAACGGAAAAGGCTCAAAAATATCTTAAATAGCTCAAAAATGCCCCTCGTTAGATATTTGGCTCAAAAATAGCCCTCCGTTAAATATTTGGCTCAAAAATACCCTTCCCTCTAACGGAATTCAGAAAAGGATCAAAAATACCCTTGAACTATCTGAAATGGGTCAAAAATACCCCTCTGTTAAATATTTGGCTCAAAAATACCCCACCTTAACGAAATAAAACTATTTCAATTGAATTAAACCCTAACTTTAACTTTTTAACCCTAATACTTTAATTTTTTTACATAAAAGAATTTTTTTAATTTTAAAAATAAGATAATGAAAAAAAGTATTTGAATTATAATATAAATTGGTTGAATTTGATTTGAAAAATAAACATACATTTATTCTAAAAAGGTATTTTCACTTTAGATCTTTTTAATCTTTAAAGAAATTAACGAAATATAAATAAACAAAATTAATGAATATAAATTCTCACTTAAAGAAATTAATGAAATAAAAATTAAATGATGAACTTTATATAAATTAACGAAATAATTGAAAAAATTTAATTTCGTTAAATACCCCTCTGTTAAATATTTGGCTCAAAAATACCCCTCCCCTTAACAAAATTAAATTATTTTGATTGAATTAAACCCTAACTTTAACTTTTTAATCCTAATACTTTAATTTTTTTGCATAAAAGTATTTTTTTAATTTTAAAATAAGATAATGAAAAAAATTGTTTGAATTATAATATAAATTGGTTGAATTTGATTTGGAAAATAAACATACATTTATTCTAAAAAGGTATTTTCACTTTACATCTTTTTAATCTTTAAAAATATTAACGAAATATAAATTTTCACTTAAAGAAATTAACGAAATATAAATTAAATGATGAACTTTATATAAATTAATGAAATAATCAAAATAATTTAGTTTCGTTAAGGGAGAGATAGTTTTGAGCCAAATATTCAACATAGGGGTATTTTTGACCTATTTCAAATAGTTCGGAAGTATTTTTGATCCTTTTCCGAATTTCGTTAGAGGGAGGGGTATTTTTGAGTCAAAAATCTAATGAAGTACATTTTTGAGCTATTTCAGATAGTTCAAGATTATTTTTGAGCCTTTTTCGATTCTTAAATAATAAAAATAAGGAATTACAAGGACGATTCCTTTACCCTACAGCCATACAGGAGGTGCTCAATACGGGTGAAGATATATTTATCAATTAATAGTCGACCAATTTCATCTAGACCCTAGAGGAAGTCACTCCTAGTACCTAGACCATGAAAAGCATCTCTCAAATGATTTGAGGTGTGTACAATTGAATAAAGTGGGTGGGAGTAAAGTCAACCCCTAAGGTCATAGTGATAATCAGGACATATGAGAATGCCCTCCAAATGATAGATGCCACTTGGCCAAAAAAGATGATGTATTTCTCACATACTTTGAGGATAAACCTGAAAATGGTGCCTTGTCCAAATCTCATGGAGAACAGGTAAGTATAATCCCCAGGTAGCCTAACTAGGGGGTAGAAATGTTTTCTAGTGGTAGGGGAGAGAGAACATCAGTGCTAGTGGACCAGTCATAATCTGTTTTGACCCTCATCAACTTGGGAAACATAACAAATGACAAAGTGGATTCTTTATTATCCAGAGTCATCCCTAATAAATGGCAAATGTAATCCTTAAGGAACTTGAGTTTCCAAAGGACTATCAAATTTAACATAGGACTCAACCTCCTTGGGGTCTATCCCTAAGGAAATTTTCCAAGGATTCAACATCATGTCTCAAGAGAGGATGGTGGTGTCTAAGCCGGTGGATTCTACATTTGCAGTGATAGCTACAAATCTATGAGGGAGGGGCTATCTGAAGTATGGTTAAAAGGGAGCTTTTCTGAAAAGAGAAAAAGTAGGATAAAGAGAACAAAGTTTGGAGGTGATCCTATTGAAGAGATAAAGAAAATGACATGAACAAGAAGATATTTTATAGAGCTAGAAACATTTAATTATTCTCAAGAGACATGTGAAGGCTACACGTTTACACAAGTATTCAAACGAAAGATGGGTAGGGATGTACAATGATATAGATGTCACATCGAGTTTACTACTTAAGGAATTCACAAAGTGTGTGCTTTTCATACTTCACGAAGTCACGTGAATTTACCTCCACTAAGTGGAGGGACTATTTTGATGGGGGGTAAATATGATTGGGGACACGTGAGGAACGATGCCTTAGTCCTATAGAGTGTTTTAAATTTCAGGAGGCCTCCTCCAAGATAACAATGGTATAGATTTTGTCTCATACAAGTTGGTACGTATTAGAGAGTCATCATCCATATAATGGCATGACAAAAAAAGGACAAATTGGAGACAAAAGTGGCAGGCTTCTCAAAAGCGTGGATAAGCTCATACGGATCTGAATCTTGCAGAATATTAGCTGGTATATTACAAAGGACTAGGTGTATGGAACAAAGGCATAAACTTTAGGGCTATAGTGGCTTTTTTTATTTTCCAAGGCCTTATCATCATAACCTGTAAATAGAAGACTCTCCTCATTTGTGAAGGTCTCTCAAGCAATACAATTGTAGCATACTTATCTTTTGGGATTCAAACACTTTCTTTTGCTTGTGAATACTTATGTTTTGGGATTCAAACACTTTCTTTATTTTCATATTTTTTTGCTATTAAACAGATATTTTATGTTATTGAGTAGGTAATCTCGAGCTCGCCCATACTTGACTCAGACTCGATTCAGACATGCTTAGATTTGCTTATCTTTACCTCGTTTACTCTGTTTACATTATACTCCGTCTATTTATATTATATACTAACAATCAGACCACTAGGAAATTAAGCCCAAATTAGGTTATGTTGTAAGACATGTTCTTGACCCCCCCCTTCCTCCCTCGTTCAAATTTAAATGTACTAATTTTAGGGTAAACAGGTTCAACAATAGTGATGTCATTCCTTGGCAATAAATCAATTGCTTTGAAATAGAGTAGTACAATTCTCATTCACAATTACATCCTCTGGATGTTGTTGTTAAGCTATAGTCATAGGTACATTCATAGCCATAGGTATAGTCATGTGGTCCCGTGACACGATCCAAAATTCGGACCATATCGTATGGGCACCTCAAGCTCACATGAACTAGAGGTCATGCCGATAACTCAACCTAATCGTCTCATCGTACCATAGGATTCGGATGAACTCCAACTCACACATAAAGATAGCAGAAATAATACCGTAAGTCAATATTAGATTCATAACAATAAGTACGCCTAGGTTCACAATTGTTCACAATACCTCAATACAAAACCGAAGTCAATAAATATATGTGTCGGGACAAGCCCCCAAATAGAGCCAAACCAAGTTTAAATAAGACTAAGTTTAAAGATAGGAGACCAAGAAGTGAATGCCTTCCGAGGTGTGGAAGCTCACCACTTCGAGTCAATGCAACATCCGCTTTAAACATTTATTCACTACATAGAAGAAGAAGATGATGATGCTCCATCCCCTATGTCGCGTAGGGACATAATGCTCAGAGATGGTTAACAGTTGGAATTCTAGTATATAACATAAGGATAAGTGATAAAATAACATCATCAATCAACAACAAGTCAATATATCACAATTTATCTCATTCATACACTTATCCATACATATAGGTATATCACATGCCAACCAAAGGAACAAGACTCATCAATCATGCTTTAAGTAACCAATCATCATTCACGAAATGGAGGACTAAGACCTCCTACACTTATAGCTTCAAACATTCTCAATAGGCTAAGGACTCTAACAACATTCATATTATCATTAGGCATGGGACTTTAACTATACGCACTCATCCATTAGTCAAGGACTATAACCATATATATACTCACACAAACAAGGGACTCTAACCGCACGCACAATCATCTAGGCAAGGGACTCCAATCTCATGCTCGCTCATTAGAGAAGGGACTCTAACCACATGTGTAATAACACACATTTTTCTTAGTCTCATTTAGTTCCTAGTGTTTCAAAGGTCAACTTCAAAGTGTATAACTCTAGATATGTGTAGAATTTTCCAGCTTTAGACCCACCAATATGTAAAAAAATTAAGTCAGCTTTTCAACGATATCAATTTTGCCTTAATCTTAAAATCGATTGAAAAGTTATGATGATTTTAGTGAAAAGCAGTAAAGCACCGCATCTCGGTGGAGGACAGAATCGCAATCGTCCTTTCTCCGGTGAAGCACCACGATTATCTCACGTCCCAGTAAAGCCTAAATTCCCATTCTTCTCTTTCCAGTAGCTCACCGCGATAAGCCAGTATCACGCCACAAATCTTAATGGGACAAACACCGGATCGAGGTGGAGTGCAAAATGGGACTCGTTCTTTATCTAGCAAGCCCAATACAATTTCACCACGTCGCGTCAAGGGCCAAAATCTCATTTGTCCCTTATCCAGTACGGCACCGTGATTAGCACCGCATCACGCCGAGTGTCAAAATCGGGTGGCCAGTTCTGAATTTTATTTTTAAAAGGCAATTTAGTCTTTTCCAAAGCCCCTAATCATGAAAAATATAGAATTAAACCCATTCTAAGCATTATATGCTCATTATTCATCAAATCCCTCTCAAAGAAACCCTAGAGATTCAAAACTTAATCCTCAAGAAATCTAAATTCCACCATTATTTTTCAAAATAACCCAAAATTCAAGGTTTCCAATTTAAGAACACCAAGAAACAATCTTCAAGAGCACAAATAGGAATCTAAGGTCAAGCTTCTTCATCTAGTTCATCAATTAAGGTATGTGGGGTTTTGAACAAGGATAAATCTTTCATCTTTGTGCCCAAAACTTGCTTTCAATTATGTTTTAACATGAATATACATGAATTTCAAATTAGGGTTCATACCCAAATATTGTTATTTGAAGATTATGATGTTTCAAGTGAATTAGATGTTGAATTAAATGTCTACTTTTGTATTTTTATGTGTATAATATTATTTTCCAAATTTAGAATTTGATTTATCGATGCTTTTGTTATCAAGCATGAACTTTATGAAGTTTTGACATGAATTTGATGCATGAGATATTAATCCCTAGTTTGATATTGATAATCCAAGAAGTTATGCTTTTAAGCATCCCATGGTATGATTATGATCAGTTTTGGTATAAAGATTTGATCCTTTGATCTTTAGCTAAAGACATGGAATCCACTTATAGCTTAAATTTCAGTTTTAAATAAACAGATGCACAGTTAGCTTTCAGTATGAATCATTATGAATTTTAAAGTGAATTTCCTACAAAATAAGCATACAAATTAAAGGGAGTAGTATTTAGCATCGAGTGGGAAGCGTGGGTTTAGCGCATCCTAGTTTCCTAGAACTACGAGCCAACGTAGGTACAAATTCAGTTATTTCTATTTCTATATGGAATACAGTTACAGATGTAATCACCTAGCTCAGGTAATACTCCTTGGTAAAAGTATGACACCTTTTCCCAACACGAGGTTTTCCCCTTAGGGGAATTAGACGTGGACACTATGATAGCTCACATAGTGTATGCCGGTTAGAAGAACCTCTCTATAGTTTAAAACCTTACAGAACAACTTTTAAAAGAATTCCCTATAGTCTAGTAGTTCAGCTTTTTGAATTTGAATGTGATGGCTCACCAGATTTTCATTGTATGTTTTAATATTCATGATTTATGATTTTCAGCTTTGGTTATTCAAAACGATGTGAGTCATTACATTTAGCATGCATGTTTTATGAATTTTGATAACATTGAGATATTATTTGTACTTATGCATTAACCCCTACATGCTCAGTAATCCTCAAAGTACTGATCCACATATACGTTTATATGTTGCAATGTTTAATAATGTAGGCTTAGGTGCTCAGTCTCAGCAGCGTGAGTGGTTTTGGGCATCTCTATCTATATCCCGACATTTGGTGAGTCCTCATGGTTCGAGGACCTATTTTTCAGATAATCAGCTTTCATAGTATTTGATTAGTTGCTTTCAGTTTAGTTCGAGCCAATTAGGGGTCTGTCCTAACAGCTCTCTAGTTCTTAGTAGTAGAGGCTTGTCGGACTGCTAGTTACGATTCAGACTTTCAATATTAGTTGTTCAAACGTCATATTCAGTTGATTTCAGTTCAGTTCAGATAATTCAGTATTTTAGTATTTTTACCTACTTAAGATACCTTGATATGAGTTGCAGACTTAGTAGAAGGATTACAAGGTTAGTTTGAGACTACTCTTAGTCTTCAGCAGCGTGTGACATCTCGTGACTCATTTTTGGGGTGTTACAACATATCTTATTTGGACTTTAACCACAAGTCGTTTCCTTCAGCGAGGTGTTTGGACCTCGAGAGATCTCTTTAAGTACGGAAATTTAACCTCGAGCAGTATCATTGAGCAAGGGACTTCAACCTCAATTCATTCATAAGGTAAAGGACTTTGACCTCAAGCCGTCACAACTATCATTTGTTGGTATTTGGGACTTTAACCCTTTTGCCCATGCATCCACATACATTCAATTCAAAATTTAAGGATTTTAACCATTTTGGGCCAATTCAACACTATACATGACCACATGGTCATTATAGGAGCCTTCATTGCTCAACTATTTTAATAGGCCAATGCTTTCACTTAATTCAACATACCATGCAAATTATAGTCATCAAGACCCTTACACAAGTCTACACCATAATCTTACCACACTCGGGTTCAACCCACAATTTAAGGTCATCCTTACATCTAGGGACTTTACCCCTTTTCATTAGCCATCAACAAGGTTATCAATTTCACTATACGTGGTTCATAATTCCTTTAGCACATCATTTATCAATCATCCATGTTCATCTTTATACCTAGGGACTTTACTATTTTTCATTAGCCATCAACAAGGTTATCAATTTTACTACACGTGGTTCATAATTCCTTTAGCACATCGTTCATCAATCATCCATGTTCATTGGTCCATTGCCCTAGTTCAAAACATCACAACATGTGACTAGACAATTCACTTAGATATTTTAATAAACAACTGATATGTTCATACTTTCAACAAGGCCACTTTCATGGTATTTATTATCAAGATTAGGGTTACTCATGACCCTCATGTTAATCCACATGCAACAAGCATCCACACATGCAATCCATCATTAATATCACATATAAACATAAATCTAAGCAAGATTCAAGATTATACATCATTAGAAAACAAAACCCCTTTCATTTGATTTCAAACCACCATGTACACTTACTAATTCAAGTGTAAAATACATGGGTTGAGAGGTATGGAGACACATGTCTTAAACAATTTAAATCACTAAGAAACTTGACTCTTCCTTGACACTAGATGAGCTCTCTTGAAACCTTAACCTCCAATCTTGCTCCAACAACCCTTTAGAGTGTTGTGAGTCTTGTAAATGAAGACTTATGAGGCTACATTGCCTTATATAGTAAAGGGATTTAGGGTTTAAGGCAAGGAAAATGACCACAATAGCCTTAATAAAAAGCTGGAAAGTGAACTCATGCAGGGGTACGAATCCCTCATACGGTTCCCTTAGCAATTGTACCCTAGGATACGAGTGGTACCCTAACTCGTACCCTAGGCTTTTCCTAGGTCAACCATACTATTGTGGGTATGAGTGGACACCTTTGATTTATATCCAAAGCGTACGACTCACCCCTAACTCATAAGCTTCACTTGTGACAAAAACAGTTCGCTTGGTTTGAGGTTTCACTCTATAAAGTTGAGTAGTATACGTCTCGTATGCATTGGTTAAAACCAAGTGGAGACCATGTCATATAGTAGATAGTATGTTACCCTCTTGGACTGATCAAGGTACGAAAGGGGAGGGCAAAGTGGGTACGAGTCGTGACCAGGGGTACGACTCAAGTCTCTAGTCGTACCCAACTCAGAGGCATAAAAATAAGGTTGTTCTTAAATGGTTGACAACCTAGGTGTTTCATCCCGAGTTCCATTTACAGCAAAGGTTTGTCTGTAGACAAATTGGCAACAGATGGAATCTTAGCACCTTTTGCCAACAAATTTTCCTATTGTTCAGTAGTCCTACATGAATAGAAAATGCTTCATTGCTCTAGGGCCTAAACCCGTTACTTTGGTGGACTTCAAAATATTGGGGGAGGGGAACTGATCACTGCCACTAGAGTAGGCATTATCAAGTTCTCTTGTTCAACTGTTGTCAATTTCTTATATCTCCTCTGATGAATTGTTGTTAGTTCAGTATCCAATAGTTATTATATATTGTTTGCCACTTTCTTTTCGTTTCACCACTCTTGCAATGACCCACAGAGTTACGCCGCTAACATGTACCTAGGGTTTTAACGTGTGTTACAGACCAGCCACTCTACCTTTTTAGTTTTGATATATATTTTTGAAAAACAAAAATATTTTGTTGAAGTAACCTAGTTAATTCTTACATATTTTAAATCATATATCTAATTTTTAAAATTTCTTTGTCCAAGAAAAGATATTGTGCACCTTCCTAAAAGAAATTTTAAAATATATTCTATTACATAAAAAAAGAAAATAACTCTTCAGGAAAAAGGGAAAATGTTTTCCCCATACCAGTCTGAATTAGTAAAATAGACGTATACTACAAACTACAACTTCAACCTAAGTGCTATTTGTGAGTGTTTGTTCAAATGAAACTGAGTACGCAAAAAAAAAATATCACTTCAAGAATAAGATAATCAAGTTCGAATAACTTGGCCGGTCAGAGAATTCTGCGTTTATTTGATTAATTGGTTGAAAGTACCTGTCTAGAACTCCACAAATGAATGCTTTCTAGAATTTACCACTGAAAATTTTCTCTTTAATGCAGCAACTTCAAATCAAGTGATATAACGTCGTCATATGGTATCCCAAATCAATCATGAATTTAAACCTGGCAAACGGGTCGTGTTGACCCAGCCCAACCCAACCCGAACCAGCCCACTTAAGAAAATCGGTCTAGTTTGACCCGACCCAATCAGCCCATAAGCTGTAGGGTACCGGTTCCCAGACCGAATTATTTTTTAGGTTGGGCCCGGTTAACCTGGCTCGGCCCGGTTAGCTTTTAAAAAAAATTAAATTTTAATAAATAAAAGGTCATTGGGCCCAACGGTAATATAGTCGTTGGGAGCCCAAAACGGCTAAAATCCCCTTTTTATTAAAAAAATAATAATAATTAAATTATTTTTTTAAATCCAAAAAAGTTCTTATAAATACCGTACACTTTCAAATCATTTTCCACACAATTTTTCATTCTCTCAAATCTGATTCTCTCAAATCTCAATTCTCAATTCTCAATTCTCAAATATTCTATATATTTCTAAAGTGCTCACTTTAATTTTTTAATTTTGTGATTACAAAATACGAGTGGAAGTTTCTAAAGTCGCGACATTCGGATACTTCTAAAATTTGGTATTATCGTTTCATCTCTTACGTTTAATTTTTAATTAGTGTATTAATTGTTGAATATTTAATTTTATTATATTTGTGTATTTTAAATTTTTTAGTTTAATTTATATTATGGATAAATTAAGAAACCTCGCGACTAAAGGTATAAAAAATTTTTATCCCGGAAGTGGTAGTGGTAGTAAAAAGCGAATTACTAGTGGTAGAGGTACTTCAAGTAGTAGATATACCTGTGTGCCTCCGCCTCCGGTACCGCTTAGTCAACCTTTTGAGGAAGAAATAGGTGTAGATGCTCACGATATGGATTATGTAGAAGCTCCGGAAAATTATGGTATAGAAGAAGAGAATGAAGTAGATGCGGTTAATTTAGACAAAGATGATGAAAATATTGGTGAGACACCCGCAGTAGGAAATGCTAACGTTAGATCTGAATCGGTTAATCTCCCTCCCCGTCCTCCCCTTGCCCCAAGACCTCGTAAACCAACTAGTATTCCATGGTAATTTTTTGAACGTATATCAGATATTGAGGCGCAATGCAATATTTGTCAGCAAATATATAAGCATAAAAGAGGAGGCAAGTAAGGGGGTACGGATACGTTAATGAGACATATAAGTGATAATCACGATAGAGAGTTAAAAATTACAAAAGGTGGTGCGGATGTTGGTGGGCCAACACAAAGTAGAATGGACCCAGCAACTGGTCAAGTAATGAAGAAGTATAATAAATTAAGGGATCGGAAAGAAATAGCTAAAATGGTAGTTGTGGGTTGTTTACCTTTTAGTTTTCCATCTTCTGATGTCTTTATTCATTATATTCAAGCAATTTATAATCCTTATATTTGATGGTATTCCTAGAAGTACTTGTTGGGCCTATATTTTTAGACTGCATTCACAATATTATTTTTATTTATCAACATTGTTAAAAAATATTCAATGTAGAATGTCCCTAACTTCTGATCTTGACCGTGTTGTAAATAAAAATGATTATTTAACCATTACTTGTCACCGGATAGATAGTAATTTTGTTATGCAAAAACGTATTCTTGCTTTTTTATATGATGAAGATCGTACACATACTAGAGATTTTATTGCTGATTCGATAGCTAAAGTTGCTGAATTTTGCGGTATCGAAAAAAAAATCTTATATATTGCTTTTGATAATGCTTCTAACAACAAGACTGTTATAACAAAGTTAAAATCTAAGCTATCTCCGCCGTTACCTGAAATTTTTTATGTTAAGTGTGCTTGTCATATATATAATTTAATTATAAAAGACGGTCTTGAGTTTTTTGAGTTTTATATTGAAAAAATTTGGCTTGCTGTTGGTTTTATTCAAGGAAATAATCGCAGATCAAGAATTAGGGACTTTAAACTTAAATGTGAACAAAATGGACTTGCACCGATATTGATGCCTGAAGAATGTGATACTAGATGTAATGCTATGTGATTTTTAAAAACTTGTTATAAATATAGAGTTCCTATTACACTATCTTTTAATCAACATTGTGGTTCTTTTGTTGATTCTGCTGATTGCATGCTACATGATTCTGATTGGACTGTAATTAATGATCTTGTTAAGTTTTTCCAAAAAAATTTATATAGCTACGGTTGAATTTTTCGGTGCTTATTATCTTACTGATTGTAATATTTTGGCATATATAGCCAATATTCTGTTTTGCTCAAAGAATATAAAAATAAAGAAGGTTACAAAGAAGCTGTTGGTGTTATGTTTGCTAAATTTAAAAAATATTTTTTTCCGACTTCCCCTATTTACTTGGTTGGTGTTATGCTAAATCCGTGTATGAAATATACTACTATGTGTCACTTTAGTACTCTTATTTATTCTAACTTAGAGATAAATACTAACAATGATTCTGAACAAGTACAACCTGATTTGTGGACGACTATGGGTGATGCGAACGCTTACATAGATAAATTATATAACCACTATGCTGATTTAGTTGATTTAGTTGTACCAACAAATATCACTCCAACTGTCACTCCTCATTCTCCCGAGGAGTCATCATCTTCTAAAAGGACAGCACATAGTGGTTTTCCTGATTCTTTTTATGATTCACCTTGTTGGAATAGCGTTGAGGATGGAGCTTACACATCAACTTATCGGGAAGAGTTTAAGTATTATCTTCGGTCGTCGCTAGAGGATTGCAGACGGTGGATCAACACGTTGGATTGGTAGAGGAGTAATGAAACATAATATCTTGTGCTTTCAAGATTAACTAGAGATATCCTGAATGTTCCAATGTCAACCGTTGCATCGGAGAGCGCTTTTAGTCAGGGATGGCAGCAGCTTGGAGACAACCGACATTCATTGGGAAGCAATACAATGAATGTTCTAATTTGCCATAGAGATTGAATTAGAGCCGAACGAAGAAATCAAGGAATGGAAGCGGAGCTGAACGACGAGCAGAGACTTGAAGAAATTATGACTGCATGGGAGAACTCAGCAGAATCAAGTTCAATGCATGGTTTTACCCCCGTTGACTTTGACTATCCTATGCAAGTTCCCGTTAATATTAACATGCATGAGTTGGAAAAAATTTGTAGATTTTTAATCCATGTAAATTATAAATTTTGGATCATTTTGCAATCAATAAAATTCAACATTCATTCACTCCTTAGTCCTTACTTTGTAATTTATTCCATTTAATGATTTAAATTGAATTTTTAGTTTAAATTAAATACTTAGTTTCAATATATTACTAATTTACTATAAAGTATTATTAATTTATTATATTAAGTAGCATATGTTTTATTTAAAGAAGTACATATATTTTATATGTGTACATAGATATTGAATAGTACGTGTATATATGTGTGTATATCTTCTATAGACGTATATATTTAAAGTATACATGTGTATATATTTTATAAATTAGTATATAACTATATATTTAGTGTGTGTGTGTATATTGTAGTATATATATTGTAGTATATTTTATTTAAAGTAGTATGTATATATTGAATGGTATGTATATATGTGTGTATATCTTCTATAGACGTATATATTTAATGTATACATGTGTATATATTTTATAAATTAGTATATAACTATATATATAGTGTGTGTATATATTGTAGTATATTTTATTTAAAGTAGTATGGATATATTGAATGGTACGTATATATGTGTGTATATCTTCTATAGACGTATATATTTAATGTATACATCTGTATATGTTTTATAAATTAGTATATAACTATATATAGTGTGTGTGTATATATTATAGTATATCTTATTTAAAGTAGTATGTATATATTGAATGGTACGTATATATGTGTGTATACCTTCTATAAACGTATATATTTAACGTATACATGTGTATATATTTTATAAATTAGTTAATAACTATATATATAGTGTGTGTACATATTGTAGTATATATATTGTAGTATATTTTATTTAAAGTAGTATGTATATATTGAATGGTACGTATATATGTGTGTATATCTTCTATAGACGTATATATTAAACGTATACATGTGTATATGTTTTATAAATTAGTATATAACTATATATTTAGTGTGTGTGTATATATTGTAGTATATTTTATTTAATGTAGTACGTATATATTGAATGGTACGTATATATGTGTGTATATCTTCCATAGACGTATATATTTAACGTATACATGTGTATATGTTTTATAAATTAGTATATAACTATATATTTAGTGTGTGTATATATTGTAGTATATATATTGT
>NC_061112.1:90630027-90694985 GCF_002878395.1 Capsicum annuum | reverse complement strand
GTGTGTGTGTGTATATATTGTAATATATATATATTGTAGTATATTTTTTATTTATAGTAGTATTTATATTTAACTAACGTATAGTCGTATACATGATTACATGTGTAATTATGTACATGTATTATGTGTATATATTTTTTAAATTCTAATGTAGTATATATTATATATATAGTGTATATAAATTGTTTAACGTATTTAAAATGTATATATAGGTGGGTATATATAGTGTATATTGGGCAAAAAACTTTTTTTTTTTGTTTTTGACCGATTTTGACCGGATTTTTAACCAGTTTTGATCGGGTTTAAATGAGTTGGACCGGGTTGAATTAAGTGGGCTGGTTCAGGGTTATTTTTAAAAATGTTACTGTTGGACCTGAAATCGGACCGACTCGTTTAACCAGGCCCGGATCCGAACCGGCCCACAACCCAATTAAATTTCATGGACCTGTTCCAAGTTGACTCGGCCCGACCCACTTAACACCCATAATCTCGATTCACCTCTTTAGATTGTTCTAAGCAAGGTCAGACGATTTGTGGAATGGAGCTTATCTTTATAGAAGTGGGAGATTAAGTTATTCTTGGATTATAAAAATTAAGTTATAATATGAAATTCAAAAAATGGCGAGATCATTTAGTGGAGCATTTTTACTTTAGCTATTCGGTTCATTAGACAAAAATGAGATATAATATAAAACATTATTTAGAAATTGTAAAGAGTTAATATATAATAAAAATGACCCTAAACTTGACATCAAATTATAACTTTGACCTTAAATTTTGATAGTGCACAAATAAGACCTTTAACTATTCAAAATCTGAACAAATATAACCTCCGATTTTGCAACCCCATGCGCGAGTCTCACTCGCGCCTACGTGGAAAGGTAATTCAATCACACGGTGCCATGTTGTTAAAAGGGCTGACTTGAAGAGGTCATATTTGTACAGTTTTGAATAGTTAAAGGTCATATTTGTGCACTATCAAAGTTTTGCTTTTTGTGTTAAAACGACGTCGTTTTTTTTAATTATTATTATTATTATTTATTATTATTATTATTGTTGTTGTTTTTGTTGTTGTCGTCGTTGTTGTTGTTGTTTGTTGTTGTTGTTGTTATTATTATTATTATTATAATAATTTTTTTATTTATTTCTATAGTAGCAGCACCTAACTTTTTTTAATTTTAAAAAATTATTATTATTATTATTATTTTATTTATTTCTTTAGTAGCAGCACCTAACTTTTTTTAAATTAAAAAAAAAAGTCACTAGCAGGGATCGAACCCGCACAGTAGGCTAAAGAAAGTGCCCAAGAACAGCAAATAACACCACTGGGCTATCTAAGTGTCTTGTTTCATGTGGTTCAACATTAATATACGTACATAGATATACATTTTCTATCTTATATATATACAACATAATTTTTTTATCGAGGGGGTTCGGGTGAACCCCATGGCAACCACGTAGGTCAGCCCCTCGTTAATTTAATAACATTTTAATTACGTTAATTTGATAAGGTTAATTTAATATACTACTACTACTACTATCTTTAATAACATAATTTAATAACGTTTTATTAAAACTATAATTTTTTATTATTAGTATTGTTTCATCTTTAATTTAATATTTAAATAAATAATATTTAGATATATTATATAACTTAAATTCGTCCTCTACTTTATAATATATATACATACCCGCTCGATTTTTTCATATGAGGCTAACCCGCCTAATTAATAAATCTTCAATATTGCTCTTTTTCCGCAATGACAAAAGAAATTAGATATCATTTTCATCTTTGAGCCAAAAATAATGAAAAATTAATAGTGAAGAGTCATTTAAAGGTCATATTTGTGCAGTTTTGAATAGTTAAAGGTTATATTTGTGCACTGTCAAAGTTTAAAATTATATTTATGTATTATGTCCTTAGATTTTAAGCTGGACACGCCCAATTTTGCGTTTTGAACACGCGTTTTGCCACGTAGGATTGGAAGTCATATTTGTATAGTTTTGAATAGTTAAAGGTCATATTTGTGCACTGTGAAAGTTTAAGGTCAAAGTTATAATTTGGTGTCAATTTAGAGCCATTTTTATATATTAATCTGACTTAACATTAGAGAAACTTTAAGACAAAAGTTTTAGAGAAGGTTGAATGTATCATTTGGTTATTTTATCATGAGATTAGTTACTAATCTCGAAAACATAAAGTGGTATAAAAATAATATAATAGTTATTATAAAAAATAATTCTAAATTTTCTAATACTAGATTGAAAGTAATATCAAACATATGATTTGATAATTAATAATTTATCTTGCTCAATAGAGGTGTCAAAACAGGTACAGGAGTGAGGGGCGTCATGTTCTGTTTTTCAATCTAGTCAATTTCTTTGATCTCCTCTGGTGAATTGTTCTAAGCTTCGTATCCAATAATTGTATCGTATTTTCCACTTTCTTTTTCCTACATTTCGCCATTCTGAAAATGACATACAATGTTACACCATTAACATACACCTAGGGTTTTAATGTGTGTCGGAGAGTTGCTACTCTTACCTTTTTTAGTTATATTTCTATGTGTGGAAAGAAAAAGAAACAATTTTTTTTTGAAGTTACCTAATCAATTCTTATTCCTTTTAAATTGAATGTCTAACTTTTAATTTCTTTGTCCAAGCAAAGAGATGTGCACCCTCCTAAAATATTTTTAATATATATTCTGTTACATAAAAATATAAAACAACCCTTCGAGAAAAAGAAAAAAACTGTTTTCGCCTAATTCTTATATGGATTACTGAAATAGATGTATCCTGGAAACCAAAACTTCAACCTAAGTGTTATTTGCAAATGTTTATTCAAACGAGATGAGTTTGCGAGAAAATGAAATCAAATATCACTTCTAGAATAAGATAAATCAACTTCAAATAATTTGGCTGGTAAGAGAATTTTGCATTCATTTGATTGATTGATTGAAAGAACCTGCCAATCTAGAACTCAACGAATGAATACTTTCTAGAATTTACTCCTGAAACGCTTCTCTTTAATGCAACAACTTCAATCCAGTGATATACTATCGTCACACAATTCTTCAGATCGATCTTGATTCACTTGAAAAATAAATCTTCTGAAATTTTTCTAAACATGGTCATATGATTCATGAAATGAAGTTAGTCTTTATAGAAGTGGGGAAACAAGTCATTCCTGGATTATAAAACTCGAGTTATAATAAATAAGTCAAATAATGGTGAGATTATTTAGTACAATATTTTTTCTGGTAATATTCAGTTCTTTAGACTATAAAATGAGATATAACTTAAAACATTATATATAAATTAAAAAATTGGGACCAGCTTTTTATTTTTATTAAATATTTTCTTATAATAAGAAAAACTTTCAAAAAAAAAAAGCTTTGGAGAAGGTAAATACATCATTTTGTTGTTTTATCGGGGGGGTCGTTTACTAATCTCAAGATCATAAAGTGGTATAAAAATAGTTTAACAGTTATTACCAAAATAATTCTTCAATTTCTAATCTTAGAATAAAAATAATACTAAGGTGTCGTTTGGTTGGGACTGTAATTATGTTGGGATAAGTTATGATCGAATAAGTTATTCTGGAATTAATTATGATGGGATTATTTTTTATTGAGTGTTTGGTTTGTTGTTTTCAAATTAATATGCATGGTATAATTTCTAAGAATAAAGTATTTGATTACCAAAATACCCCTATCTTATTTAACTTCTTTTTTATGTATATATATTTGTTTTCAAGCTTTAAATATTTAGTCTTAAAAATAAAACTTCCATCTTATTTAGCTTAATTTTTTTGTGTGTGCATTTTTTTGTTTATATCGTGTGTATTTTAAAAATAAAACTTTCATCTTATTTAGCTTTAATTTTTTTGCATGTGTCTTCCCATGATTATACCGTGTGAGTTTAAAAAAAAAACTTACTACATCTTATTTAGTTTGAATTAAAAACTTCCAACTTAAGTTTGTTAATGTAAAAGAAGATTTGTTGTTTATGTCACTTCATTTAAACACATATTACTCATATAATATAGAATATTAAAATTCATTTTAATTGATATATACAATATCAATTTTCAAGTTATTAAAAAACTATTTAATTTAAAATATGTAATTGAATAATAGAGTCGATTGTGAAACGATAATGAGTATTAAAACTAGGCAACGCCTTTGTAGTTGTTAAAATATTTTATAGATTACTAGTGAATGATAATTATTATTATAAAATCTACTTACTTTAGTTAATCTTTTCATTGTGTAGTAAAAACTTTTTGTGTTATCAATTCACAAAAATAACACTTGGAAGGAAAAAGTTGATGTTGAATTTCATTTTTCTATGCTTAAAAAATTATAGTACCTACATTTTGTTGGATATATAAAAAATTATAGTACCTAGTTTTGATCCTTATTATGTATGAATCTAACATATTTTATTTTTTAATTTGTTAATTTTGCATTTTGATCCTTTATATAAGAAAATAGCGTATAAGTTTATAAAATTCACAAGCAATGGAATGAAAAAAAAATGCAAAGTTTAATTAATAAGAGGCTAATTTTTCTTAGTCATATATTTCCTTCGTTCCAAAATAAGATATTTTAATTTTTTTTAATTTGTCATAAATAACACGTTTTAGATAATCAAGTAGATATCAATAATCTTTTTTCAATTTCAAAAGCAATAATTAAAGATGATGAAAAAGATTGGAGAAATGTGTTTGTAATGGATTTGGGATATTTTTGTCATTTTATAATTTATCCCGGGATAAATTAAGGTGGGATAACTTATACCACCAAATATGTGGTATAACTTATCCCGGGACTATTATTAATCCCGGGATAAGTTATCCCAAATATTGCCAAACCAAATGGTGTATTAAAAAGTTTATCCCGGGACTATTATTTTATCTCGGGATAACTTGTCTTAGTACCTCACACCAAATGGCCCCTAAGGGAAAATGATGCTTTTAGTCCCTGAATTGTTATATTATTTTAATTTTAGTCTTTGTGATATTCAATTAAGCATTGTTAATCTTCAATAAGCATTACATGCTATTTTGATCCATGGCTAACAAATCTCATCAAATTAAACGGAATAATAACTACTAGTAAGGCACTTTGAACATGGCACATGCAAGTTTTCATTTGCACCCTACTTGTTCGAAAAATAAATAAAGAAATCATATAATTATATTCACTGTAACAATTGGAGAAAACATGAAAAGGAATACCGATAAGAAATAATGCAAAAATCAATAAACTGGAGCTCGATTTTTTCTGATGGACATTTCATAAGAACCCTAGCTTGAATTTGAAAAAACTTGAGAAGATAACTCAAAATTAATAAAATCAAATAAAAAATCACTCAAATCATGAATCTATACACAAATTTTTATTTCATAATGAGCCTGATGAAGTTTAGCTCAAATAAGATCTGATACTTTCAAAGAATGAGAGAATTTCTTGATGAGTGTTAAAGGAAATTGCACACTAGAATGTAAAAGATGGATTTATTATGGACACATATTGGAAAGTGTAATGATCTAGAGCTAATATTGTACAATAATTATCGCAAATTAATAAAAAATAAATAAATATTTGTGTGTTCATTGGATATGCTAAAAGCAGGAAAACATATAGGTTTTTGGTTTATAAATTTGAACATCTGGATATCAATGAAAATACGGTAATTGAATTAGATAATGCTGAGTTCTTTGAACATATTTATCCGTATAAAACTAGACTTGAGCGGTCTAGTGGGGGCTCTAAACGACTTCGAGATGAACTAAGCGAGAATGTACATAATGATGAGGATCCAAGGTATAGTACACGTCAAAGAATGTCAACTTCCTTTGGATCGGATTTTGTAACATTTCTCCTAGAAAATGAGCCTCAAAAGTTTAAGGAAGCAATGTCGCCTTCAGACTCATCCTTTTAGAAAGAGGCGGTCAATAAAGAGATTGATTGAATCTTGAGCAACCATACGTGGGAGTTGGTTGATCTTTCTCCAGAAAATAAATCTTTAAGTTTTAAATGGATTTTAAAAGAAAAATGAAAGCGGTTGGTACTATTGACAAATACAAGGCAATACTTGTAGTGAAAGGCTTGAAACAGGAGAAAGAGCTTAATTATTTTGACACATACTCGTCTGTAATGAGGATAACGTCAATTAGGATATTAGTTGCCTTGGCGATGGTACATGGTCTTGAATTCATCAAATAGATGTGAAAATAGCATTTCTAAATGGAGAGCTGAAGAAAGAGATTTATATGGAACAACGTGAGGATTTTGTGGTTTCTAATAAAGAAAGAAGGTGATCAAACTTGTTAAGTCACTTTATGAACTAAAACAACCACCCAAGTAGTAGCATGCAAAGTTTGACCAAACCATATTGGCAAATGGCTTTAAGATAAACGAATGTGATAAATGTGTTTACATTAAAGACACATCAAATCACAAAGTCATTGTTTGTTTATATGTGGATGACATCTTGATCATCAACAGAGACATTTCTTACATAAATGCTAAGAAATAAATGTTTGAGAGCAAGTTTGATATGAAAGACCTTGGAGTTGCATATGTGATTTTAGGCATAAGAATCCATAAAACTCCAGGAGGGTTGGTGTTGTTACAATTTCATTACATTGAAAAAGGTACTTGACATGTTTAAGTATTTGAATTTCGGTATTGCCAAGACTTCATTAGACGTGAGCTTTGCACTTTAAAAGAATGAAGGTGAAAGTGACTCACAGTTGGACTACGCAAGAGCGTTGGGATGTTTAATGTATATCGTGAATTGTAACATAGTATGTGCTATTAGTAAATTGAGTCGGTACACGAGTAATCCCAATAAAACTCATTGGATGAAAATGAAAAGAGTTTTAGAGTATTTTAAATACACTCAAGACTTTGCTTTGAATTATCATAAATATCCATTATCATTGAAGGATATAGTGATGCAAATTCAATCACCAAATCAAATAAAGTAAAATCCACGAATAGTTATGTATTTACATTAGGTGGAGGAGCAGTTTCTTGAAAATCATCCAAATAGACATGTATTGCCCGCTGCAATGGAATCTTAATTTATCACATTACATAAAGCTGGTGAAGAAGTTGAATAAATTCAAAATTTGTTGGAAGATATTCCTTATTGGCCCAAACCATTGGAACTAGTATGTATACACTGTGATAGACAAGCGGTGATAGGTAGGGTAGGGAGAATGATGTATAACGATAAATCTCGTCATATAAGATGGAGACATAATACCATTAGAGAACTACTCTCTAGTGGAATTATCGTTATTGACTATATGAAGTCAAAGAATAATATGCCAGATCTACTTACAAAAGGCCTATCTAGAGAGGGAGTTGAGAGATCATCGAAGGAAATGGATTTAAGGCCTAGGACAAGTCAACATGGTGGTAACTCTACCTAGCAGACTGGAGATTCCAAGAGTTAGGTTCAAGGATATCAAATAAAGTTGCGACTGACGGTTTAACATTATCAATATACTCAACATATTCTCATGATGAAGATAATGTTCAGAGAACAAGGATAAGGCTTATGATTGTTTCTAAGTTTGGCAGGTTTGACCAAATAGTTTGATCTATAGGATTAAAAGTTTCAGAATCACCTATGTGAGGGTGAAGTGGAAGCCGTTTCAAGGAGAATGTTAGTAAAGGCCTATTCTCTATGCTCTCATAAAATCAGAACGTGTTCATGGCTGAAAAAAATAAAATCATGATAGCCATAAATAATAAAAGGCTGGTTGTGTGACTTGTATTGTCTATGTGTACATTAAAGTTCGACGGTTCAAAGATATCAAATTTATCGATTAACCGAGTGCATCCGATGAATGTTCACTACAAAAAGTTCAAAGAAACTCTACTTATCCAGATGAAATTATTCTTTGCTTGTTGATCACACACTTCTCCATAAATATTTTATTAAAATAGTTATTTTTAATTCATGTAGGGGGTTGTCGGGTTTTTAAGAGGTGTGAATGAAAAATTAATAGGTGTTTTTTTTAAAAGACACCAAGAGAAAGAATGCAATTTGAATAAACACCTTTTCGGATTGAATGGTTATTACCTTTCCAATGGATTGTGACTTTTCCGAAGAGTTGCAGCTTTCTAAACCATTGCTTCTCTTTATGAAGCAACACCTTGATGGTTATAAATACCTGATTTTTTTCTCAAGTAAAGACAATTTTTTTAGTATAAAAAAATCTTGTTCTTTTTCTGAAAACTCTCATGTGATCATCAAATTATTGAGTGTGTTCGAAATTTTTAAAAATTTGAGGTACCGCTATTTTCAGAAGAGAATCATTTTATCCTGGGAAGAAAGATTTCATAATCTCAGATACTTGAGGGAAATAAATTTCTAAAGGATACACCGTGTATTCGGTGGATTTTATTCTACAATTTTCTGTTTCATCTTCTTTATTAAAGTTAATAAGCACTTTATTTTGATAATTCATTTGATTTTTCATTTGGAATTGTGTTTAAAGTTGGTGTAACTTTATTGTAGTTTTTGAAAGTCATTCTTAAACTTAGTATTAAATTTGGGTTGAAACATATAGATTTTTGTACCCAGAACAATAAGAACTACTTTTGTTGTTTTTTAATTGTATGTTGCTTGCTATTTATGTAATGATCGAACTTCATCAACTTTGCTTTAAAATTTATTAATTAGGTTCCTACTATTTTTTCGAGAAAAGGAATGATTCTGTTGCCTCTAGACTTTAATAGTAAGATAGTACATGTCATGGTGAATATTATCAAGCTTAAGCTTTTGGTGAATATGGCCAATCTTAATGTTGGAAAGTTATATCAACACTTGTCATACTTTTGAAACAACATGATTCTAATATTTTATTCATATGGCATTTTGTTGTTCAGAATAATTTGTCAGGTTATCTGTAGTATTTTAGTATACTTATTTATTTCTGCTATTTCTTTCTCTATATTACTTTGAACTTTTTTTTCCTCGAGTACTAGAAACAATCTCTCGGTAAGGTCTGCAGAAAATCTTATCCTCTCTAGAGCCCACTTTAGGATTAAACTGAATATGTTGTTGTATTCGTATGAAATTTTCTTCAACACTTGCATTATTTTCTGTCTCTGATAGATACTTTTATTTGTTAAAAGTTGCTTTAAGGAATAATGCATGTGATTTATTTTTTATTTTTCTTCAATTTTTTTTTACATACAATTCCTAGTAAAAGTGGAATTTCTATTTTTGTTGGGGAACTGATTAGTTTTTTCTGTTATTTTTTGTAGCAAATAGGTTGTTTTTTTATGATAAGTTTAGCATATTTTTTATCTAATAGCAACTATTTGAGGAGGAGTTGGTGATATCAACACTTGTCATACTTTTGAAACAACATGATTCTAATATTTTATTCATATGGCATTTTGTTGTTCAAGATAATTTGTCAGGTTATCTATAATATTTCAGTATTACTTATTTATTTTTGCTATTTCTTTCTCTATATTATTTTGGACTTTTTTTCCTCGAGTACTAGAAACAATCTCTCGGTAAGGTCTGCAGAAAATCTTATCCTCTCTAGAGCCCACTTTAGGATTAAACTGAATATGTTGTTGTATTCGTATGAAATTTTGTATTCGTATGAAATTTTCTTCAACACTCGCATTATTTTCTGTCTCTGATAGATACTTTTATTTGTTAAAAGTTGCTTTAAGGAATAATGCATGTGATTTATTTTTTATTTTTCTCCAATTTTTTTTACATACAATTCCTACTAAAAGTGAAATTTCTATTTTTGTTAGGGGACTGATTAGTTTTTTCTGTTATTTTTTGTAGCAAATAGGTTATTTTTTATGATAAATTTAAACTATTTTTGATTGTAATAGCAACTATTTGAGGAGAAGTTGGTGATCAATAAAATATATAGCTTTACAAAAAAAAAAATCTCTCTACGTTATTCTCTAACTCGTCTCTATTAAAACCAACAATTGGTATCTAGAGCTATTTTTCTTGAGGAACCTATGAGTGAAGAGATGGATTTCAAAATTAGTTTTTAACAAATGGCTCCATCCGTTTTTTATGGTGAAAATTATCAGTTATGGGCTGTGAGAATGAAAACTTACTTGGAAGCTCTTGATCGATGGAAAATTGTGGAAGAGAATTATGAAATTAATCCACTGCCAAATAATTCCACGATAGCCCAAATCAAGAGTCGCAAGAAAAAGAAAATCACTAAGTCCAAGACAAAGAAACTTTGTTTGCTTTTGTTTCAACAACTATTTTTGCAAAAATTGTGTCTCTCACATCACAAAAAGAAATTTGGGATTATCTGAAGAAAGAATATGTTGGAGATGAAAGAATTTGAGGAATGGAAATATTGAATTTAATAAGAGAGTTCGAGTTGCAGACAAAGGAAGAGTCTGAGATAGTCAAAAAGTAATTAAACAAATTACTTGGCACTGTTTACAAGGTAAGATTACTAAACATTGAATTTAAAAATTCAAGAATTGTTGAAAAAATTCTTGTTACAGTACCCGAAAGATATGAAGCATGTATAACTACCTTGAAAAATACATAAGATCTGTCCAAGATTACCTTGGCAGAGTTGTTAAATTCTTTTCAGATGCTGAAAAAAAACTCATGAGGCAAGATGGTATGATTGAAGGAGACTTAGTAGCTAATCACAAAATTCAAAGAAGGGGTAAAAATTTTAAAAATTATCCACCTTGTGAGCATTATGAAAAAATGAATCATCCACCATATAAATGTTGGAAAAGTCCAGACGCAAAGTGCATCAAGTGCAATCAACTTGTCTATGAAGCAGTGATTTACAAAAGCAAGTTTGAGAACCATGAAGCAGATGTATGTGTGGTCAAAGAAGAAGAAGAAGAAGAAGAAGACTATCTTTTTATTGAAATATGTATCTTAAGTAAGGTTTCAATAAATTTTTGATTGATTGTTAGCGGGTTGCACCAACCACATGACTTATAACAAGAGTTTATTTAAAGAATTAAAGTATACTGAAATATCCAAAGTTAGAAATGGAAGTGGTGACCAGATTCTTGTTGAAGGGAAAAAAATTGTTGTTGTCAAAACAAGTTCAGGTAATAAAGCAATTTTCGATATTCTTTGTGTACCTGATATTGATCAAAACTTGTTGAGTATTTATCAGTTGGTAGAAAAGGGATACAAAGTATCCTTTGAGGATAAGCATTGCTTCATTAATGATGGTGTTGGAAAAGAAGTTTTAAACATTAAGATGAGAGATAAATATTTCTTATTTGATTCAATGGAAGATATTTCTGTAGAACATGAAAAAGATTATAGGTTGAAAAAATTAGAAGATGATCCTCTAATTGAAAAAATACAAGCAATATGTGAACCTGCTAGGTTTAAAGGAGTTTTCAATGTTCCTAAAGGAATTGAAGCAATGGAGAAGTTATCTATGTTTCGAAAAATAAAACGTGTAAGTTTAAATTCAAGTTGCAAATGAAGCAGGTTGACAAAAGAATTTAATAGTCAAGGGTGGCATTCACGACGAGAAGTGAATTTAGTTCACACAAACCAAAAGATGAATCTGCACATTTATTCACAAGGTCACGGTTATTAAGTGTGAAAATTTCAAGACAGAAGACCAAAATTTTACAGTTCTTAAAGTAAGGAGGAGTGTTAAAAGTTATTGGAATAATGCACGTGATTTATTTTATTTTTCTCTAATTATTTTTTACATACAACTCCTAGTTAAATTGAAATTTCCTATTTGTGATGGGAAACAGATTAGTTATTTCTATTATTTTTGGTAGCAAATAGGTTGTTTTTGTATGATAAATTTAACCTATTTTTTGTTGTAATAGCAACTATTTAAGGAGTTGATGATCAATAAAATAAACAACTTTACAAAAAAAAAATCTCTGTCTTCTTCTCTAACTCATCTCTAGTAAAACCAACATTATTTCTAAGCTTAACAGATTAAGGTGTTCTTTTCTATTCTGGAGCAAAAATTGTGTTACCTGACTCGTTCTTTAACCTCTCTCGTGAGGAATTGAATTGAGAAGAGAGGAAGAAAATAGATGAGTCGAAATTATTGATTCCTAAGGTAAGTGCCTTATTTTCCATATCGACTTAGCTAAATTTCGAAGATGAAATGGAGAGAAAGACGGAAGGTGACAAGGTGATTTGCCTATTTTTGTATTTTTTTTTCTAAATTTTAATGGATACTCCTAATTCCAAAGGAGGAGACCAAAGAGAGAGAAGAGGTGGCAACAGGAAAAAAAAATTAAAATGCAAATGTGTGAAAATGATAATTAAAATAATAAGTTCAGTAATCTTTATTTAAATTTAATTTTATAACACAGTTATGTATTATACTAGATAGTCGAGGCCCGTGCATTTTGCGTTAAAGCTACATATAGCTAGCTGAATAAACATAAAACACTTGCTAGATAGCAAATAAGCTCCTAATTCAACGATACCATTTTCGTTTAGAATAGGACATGCTTTGAGTTATTTCTTTTCTCCACTTCTGCTGCTGTAGCTAGTAATTTCACCTTCTGCTAGTTCGATTTCAATGTCTTACCAGCCATTTGTTGCCTCCGCGTAAAGACTGGTGTACAAGATTGAATTGCAGATTTCATTTCCGCTTTACTTAATGATGTTTCAACTATTACCTGCATAAAACAATGTCCAGATAGCAGCAATGAGTATTGGCATAAAAAAAAGACATCCATGGATATACATCTTTGGTTAAATGGTACTTAATATGGAGGCTGAATACATCGACAACTCCAATTTGACCAAACAGGTTATGAATAAGACAATTAAGATGACAAGTAAAAAAAATATGATTATAACCATATAGAATACGTAAGAGCAGTCCAGAAAGCTCTGACATCATGGCCAAAATGGTGGCAGATGTATTTGTTGAAGGCATTATAAGTGAAAAGGTGAAGTAGCTAGTGATTCTTGGATATCACATGCAGGTTCTACTAATCTTTTGTTTCATTTTAATTCATTTCTATAATAAAAATATATATACACACATAAAAAGGAGAAAACTTTACTGTATAATTTCATGATTGACTGACTATTCAAACAATAAATTTACTGAAACAAACTAAACTTTCAAAGGGGAATCAATATGGATAAAAATAATTCATGAATGAGAAAATTGGAGTTGCAATAGGTTTTAACAAATGTTGGACTATCAAAATGAATACTTTTTAATTATTGGTGTAGTCACTTTTTAACACAGGTGCAAATCTTACTATTGTTTATTTGGGAATTGAACATGAAGGTACATGGAATGTTCAAGTAAATATGAAGCCCAATTCACTCCTTTTGTGTTGATGGCCTCAATCTATCAAATCAAAACGCGCTCAGCTGAATGTTAAACAAATTGAAAAATTATAGACATTTGATCAAACAGAAGTTGAACTCACGGCTTTCACTTTGTCAACAACCTTTGACAAACTTCTATTTCCATTATGTGCCTCCAGAAATGCATGTCTTGATGATACAGCATCATCTCTATCAATCATAGTTTCCAGCAAATTGTCAAGTACATTCTGTTCCATCGAAGCATTGTTTGTGGTTGTGTCATCCCTTAAACATAAGCAAAGTAACCTTGTAATTAGACTAGAGACAGAAGATTTTACTTCTACCAATCTAGAGATGTGTCAAATAGTAGGATCTACAACTAACTAATTGACACACTACATTGACCATGTTATTTTTAAGCATCCAATTAGCTAGATTTTCAAGTAATTGGCATGTTAATTATATATCCTCAAAAGAAGAATCTAATTATCTGAATTGATTATTACACATGAAAAAGCACAACTAAACCCTGGGAAAGAGAAAGAAAGCTATTCACGAATCAATTACCAGTCCTTTTACTGTATATAGTAGGCAGAGATGGATCTAGGATTTCAACTTTGTGGAAACCCTTATGCAGTTCGATCCCGCGTATTACTGGACAGTTAAATTCCAGGGTGCCTTCCTCGCCATTGAGCTAACCAGCTATTTGGTTGTGGGTTCCGATCACGGAAAACTTATTTGTTATAGTTTTTGCTATAATTACAGGTTCTCCTGTAGCGGGTGTGGGTTCTTGAGAACCCCCACCAGATACTGTAGATCCCCCTCTCTTCCCCTGGAAGAAGGTTGTTGCTGTTATATATGGAGTTGTAGTATACTTTACATGGCAAGCAAAGAATTGGACATAGTACAAGAAAATAACTACAAATATAAAGTTCATCATTACACAGATATAGGAGAGAAAGGGAGACTAGAATTGATTATTGGTTCTAGGTAGCTAAGTACTAAATTTTGTGTCCAGCAAATTGATACCATCAAGCAAAATAAACATATACAGGATGATATGAACTTACGAACTCAGAGAAATGGTTGAAACAGGAAAAATTTTCACAATTCCAAACTAACCTTAGAATCGGAGAAGTAGAGAGATGGGTAATGAAGAAAGCTGAGAGTTGCAAAACAGAGACATGGAGGAGACTGAAGCAATATACGTGGAAGAATGATGAACATTTATCTAGATTTGAAATGACGAAAAGATAATAGAAGATATGAAGAGATAGTACAAGCACAAATAGCACTAAGTACAATCGAGAATGATCAAACATTTTCCTTATATATATATATATGAATTTGAGGCTGTAATAAGTTACCACTTTCAAAAAAATGAATCCGAGGTTGTAAATGTAGAGAGAAGTGTATAAAATGTAAACATTGTGTCATACATACACAAAAACCAAATGAGATAAGGACATAAGTGTTGGGTTCATAGTAATGAAAGGGTGTGAATGGAAAATTGGAGAGTAAAAGGGTGGAGGAAAGGAGACACTAAAATTGGAAAGTGTACTCCCAAAATGGTAAGTTTACTCTTTCTCTTTCTTCCACCAATGGAAGAAGAGAACTTGAGTGTTTATAATGAGAAACACTTACTCCACATGGCAAGTGAGGCAAGAAATAAATGATGCCTCGTGCCGTCATCGTCGTTGCTCGCTCGGCTTCGGCTTCGGCTTCCAAGATTGATGAGATCTATCTTTTTGGACAAAATTTATTTGAATTCCAAAGAATGCCAAGGGAAAATGCAGTAAAAATTTTCTACACTATTTCGGCCTCCGTTTATATATATACACACAGTAGCAGTGTTTCAGAACTGATGCATCTGTTTGAAACTGTTGCACTGTTTCAGATTGTTGCTTCTGTTACAGAAGATTGTACTGTTTTAGATTGTTGCTTCTGTTACAGAAGATTGCACTGTTTCAGAAAGTTGCAACTCTTCAACGAAAATACACACTGTTTCAGTGAGCCAGTGCACTTTTTCAGAAAAATACTGCATTGTTTTAAGTGAATAAACATGCATTTTCAGGAAGAGTCACACACCTCTATTATAAACCAATGCCATCTTTTCAAAGGGGCATCTAGTGGCTATATAAAACTGGTTTCATCCATAGGTTTATGACATAGAAAATACAAAAATTTTTAGATTACAAAACATTCTTCTTTTCTTAAAAATACTCTAAGTGTGATCATTCAAACCGTGAGTGTGTTCGAAGAATCCACCTATTTCAGGTACCGCTATAGTCGGATTGAAGGCCATTTTATCCTGGGAGAAAGATTCCATAACCTCGGGTACAGTGAGGGGAATTATTCCTTAAGGAAAGTCTGTGAATTCGGACGACTTGGCCTTAAACATTTCTGTTTCATCTTTATTTTCTGAAAGATAAATACACCTCTTGGAAAGGTCCTTTTGATCTTGTGTTGAGGGTATTTAAAACTTCATTGTGTTCTTGTTCATACTTGAACACGAGTTGAAGTTGTTGTTCTGTTATACAGATTCTACGTACCCGTATTGTGGAAAATAACAATCTTAAGGAATAATTCTTATAGAATCTGTATTGCTTGTTTTTGGATATTAAAGCTTAAGCTTTCTACTCCGCTTGAATTTAACTAGTGATTAGAAGACATAAAATCTTCATCACAAGTTAAGGTTCACTCGGTTGACGATTCGAAGTAATAAAAACTTCATCGTTAACTAGAAACAAGAAGAAGAGTTTAAAGTTATTTAACTTTATAAATTGTATTCTGAAAAATACTAAGTTTTCTGTCTTGTGGTGACAGGAAAAATGACAATTGAAAGTCAAATGATGGATGTGACAACGTCTATGAGGGAAAATAATATTGCCACATCAAGTCACACAAATGCTCCGCCAACGATGGCAACGGCGGAGAAGCCCGAAAAATTTTCTGGCATAGACTTCAAGCGGTGACAACAAAAGATGTTCTTTTACCTCACCACTTTATGTCTACAATGGTTCACTAGCGAAGACGCTCCCGAGGTGCCTGAGGGAACCTCGGACAAAGACCGCTTAGTTATTATAAAAGCTTGGAAACATTTGGATTTCCTTTGCAGGAACTATATTCTGAGTGGTCTCCAAGACGACCTCTATAATGTCTATAGTGGAACCAAGACATCAAAGGAACTGCGGGGGACAATTGAACGAAAATATAAAATGGAGGATGCGGGAATTAAGAAATTCCTTGTTGCACGGTTCCTGGACTTCAAAATAATTGATAGCAAATTTGTTGTCTCTCAAGTACAGGATTTGCAAGTCATCATACATGATCTCCTAGCAGAAGGTATATTTTTAAAAAATACCGTAGTTGAACAAATTAAAAATGTTCTTAATACTCACATAAACTGTTTTGTAGGTTTAACTGTGAATGATATTTTCCAAGTAGCAGCGATAGTTGAGAAGCTACCACCTTTGTGAAAAGACTCCAAAAATTACTTAAAGCATAAACGCAAGGAGATGACCGTTGAAGATCTTATTGTCCGACTTCGTATTGAAGAGGACAATATTGCTGTCGAAAGAAGGTCAAAGGGAAATTCTACAATGAATGGAGCCCATATTGTAGAAGATGGCCAAAACAACTCGAAGAAAAGAAAGAAAGTTAAACATGGAAGCAATCAACTCAATAAAAAGTTCAAGAGAAAATGCTTCAATTGTGGCAAAATTGTCCACAAGTCCACAGATTGTCGAGCCCCGAAGAAAGGCAAGAAAAAGGACTAAGTGAACATGATTGAGTCCAACAAAGAATATGATAATTTGTGTGCTATGTTTACGGAATGCAACTTGGTGGGGAATCCACGCGAATGGTGGATGAATTTTGGTGCCACACGCTATGTTTGCGCAAACAAAGAGTTGTTCTCGTCATTTGCTCCGGCTCAAGCAGAAGAAATGCTTTACATGACCAACTCCGCTACTGTTAAGGTGCAGGGAACAGGAAAAATTTGCTTAAAGATGACTTCTGGCAAGGTCTTGACACTGAACAATGTGCTATATGTTTCGGAGTTACGTAGGAACTTAATTTCTGTTTCACTCCTAGATAAGAACGGATTCAAATGTGTAACCGTTTCTGGGAAAATTGTAGTTAGCAAAAAAGAAATGTATGTAGGAAAAGGATATCCCACGGAAAACCTTTATAAGATGAATGTAATGACTGTTGAAATGAATAAAAGTTTGAATTCATCTTATTTGCTTGAGTCTTATGATTTATGGCATAAACGTTTAGGCCATGTTAATTACAAAACGTTACGAAAACTGATTAACTTAGAAGTTTTGCCAAACTTTAAGTGCAATAAATCAAAGTGTCAAACGTGTGTGGAATTGAAGTATGCAAAGCATCCTTATAAGTCCGTTGAAAGGAATTCCAATCCCTTAGACTTAATACACACTGACATTTGTGATATGAAGTCAACACCATCTCGTGGTGGGAAAAAGTATCTCATAACTTTTATTGACGATTGCACTAGATATTGTTATGTCTACTTGCTAAATAGTAAGGATGAAGCAATAGATGCGTTTAGAAAATATAAAACTGAAGTTGAAAATCAGTTAGACAAAAAGATCAAAATGATAAGAAGTGATAGGGGCAGAGAATATGAATCTCTCTTTGTGCAAATATGTGTAGAGAATGGAATAATCCATCAAACTACGGCCCCGTATTCACCCCAATCTAATGGAATTGCGGAAAGGAAAAACTGAACTTTGAAGGAAATGATGAATGTCTTACTTATAAGTTCTGGTTTACTGCAAAACTTATGGGGGGAGGCTATCCTTACGGCCAATCGTATACTCAACAGAGTTCCCCATAGTAAGACACAATCAATTCCTTACGAAAAATGGAAAGGAAGGAAACCTAACTTGAAACATTTTAAAGTGTGGCGGTGTCTAGAAAAGGTACAAGTTTCTATACCTAAAAGGGTTAAAATAGGACCTAAAACGATGGACTGCGTGTTCATAAGATATACTAAAAGTAGTAAAGCATGTTGATTTTTGGTTCATAAATCCGAACATTCGTATATTAGTGAAAATACGATAATTGAATCAGACAATGCTAAATTCTTTGAAAACATTTACCATTATAAAATTAGACATGAACAGTTTAGCGAAGGATCTAAATGACCTCGAGATGAACCAAGTGAGAATGTACATAATGAAGAAAGTCCAAGACGCAGTACATATCAAAGAACGTTAACTTCGTTTGGATTGGATTTTGTAATATTTCTCTTAGAAAATGAGCCTTAAACATTTAAAGAAGCGATGTCGTCGTCAGACTCATCATTTTGGAAAGAGGCAGTAAATAGTGAGATTCATACAATCTTAACCAACCATACATGGGAATTGGTTGAACTTCCTCCTGGAAATAAACCTTTAGGTTCTAAATGGATCTTCAAAAGGAAAATGAAGGTAGATGGTACTATTGACAAATACCAGGCAAGAGTTATAGTAAAAGGCTTCAAACAGAAGAAAGGCCTTGATTACTTTGATACATATTCGCCAGTAACAAGGATAACATCAATTCGAATGTTAATTGCCTTGGCGGTGGTATATGATCTTCAAATCCATCAAATGGATGTGAAAACCGCATTCCTAAATGGAGATTTGGAAGAAGAAATATACATGGAGAAACCTGAGGGTTTTTTGGTTCCAGGAAAGGAAAACAAGGTATATAGACTTATTAAGTCGTTGTATGGACTAAAGCAAGCACCTAAACAATGGCATGCAAAGTTTGACCAAACCATGTTGGCAAACAGATTCAAAATAAATGAATGTGATAAATGTGTTTATATTAAAGACACTCCAAATCACCAAGTCATTGTATGTTTATATGTGGATGATATGTTGATCATCAGTAGAGACATTTCTGACATAAATGCAACAAAACGAATGCTCGAGAGCAAGTTTGATATGAAGGACCTTGGAGTTGTAGATGTGATCTTAGGTATAAGAATCCATCAAACTCCACAAGGGTTGGCATTGTCACAGTCTCATTATATCGAAAAGGTACTTGACAAGTTCAAGTATATGGAATTCGGTATTGCTAAGACTCTATTGGATGCGATCTTTGTACTTCGAAAGAACAAAGGTGAAAGTGACTCACAATTGGAGTACGCAAGAGTATTGGGATGTTTAATGTATATAATGAACTGTACACGACCAGACATAGCATGCGCTATTAGTAAATTGAGTTGGTATACGAGTAATCCCAACAAAACTCACTGGATGGCAATGAAAAGAGTTTTGGGGTATCTTAAATACACTCAAAACTATGCTTTGCATTATAATAAATATCTTAAGGTACTTGAAGGATATAGTGATGCAAATTGGATCACCGAATCAAACAAAGTAAAATCCACAAGTGGATATGTTTTTACTATCGGTGGAGGAGCAGTTTCTTGGAAATCATCCAAACAGACTTGTATTGCTCGCTCTACAATGGAATCAGAATTTATCGCATTAGATAAAGCTGGTGAAGAAGCAGAATGGCTCCAAAATTTCTTGGAAGATATTCTGTATTGGCCCAAGACAGTGGCACCAGTATGTATACACTATGATAGCCACGCGGCAATAGGTAGGGCTGGGAGCATGATGTATAACGGTAAATCTCGTCATATAAGACGAAGACATAATACCGTTAGAGAATTTTTCTCTAGTGGAATTATCACTGTAGACTATGTAAAGTCAAAGGATAATGTGTTAGATCCACTTACAAAAGGCCTATCTAGAGAAGGAGTAGAAAGGACATCCAAGGGAATGGGTTTAAGGCCTAAGACAAGTCAGCATGGCGGTAACTCTACCTAGCAGACTGGAGATCCCAAGATCTAGGTTCAAGAAGATCAAACAAAGTTGTGTCTGATAGGTTTAACATTGTCAATTACCCAACCCATTCTCATGATGTAGACAATGTACAATAAACAAGGATAAGACTTAAGGTGAAAAGTCTTTTAATGATTATCTTGGCAGATTTGACCAAATAGTTTAATCTATAGGATTGAATGTTTAGAAATCACCTATGTGTGGGTGAAGTGGAAGCCGCTTCAAAGATAATGTTAGTAAAGGCTTATTCTTTAAGATCTCATGAAAACTCAGACGTGTTCATGGCTGAAAAGAACAAATCCGTAAGAACCATAAACGGTAAAAGGATGGTTGTGTGACATGTGTTGTCTAGGTGTACATTAAAGCTCAATGGTTCAAAGATATCAAATCTACCGATTGACCAAGTGCATCCGATGCATGTTCACTACGGAAAGTTCAAAGGGAAACCCACTTATCCAAATGCAATCAGTCTTTGCTTGATGATCACATACTTGTTCGTAAAAGTTTTACGAAAAATAGACATTCCCCATTCATGTGGGGGATTGTTGGGTTCATAGTAATGAATGGGTATGAATGGAAAAATGAAGAGTAAAAAGGTGAAGGAAAGGAGACACTAAAAATAGAAAGTGTACTCCCAAAATGGCAAGTTTACTCTTTCTCCCACATTGGTGGAAGAAGAGAATTTGAGAGTGTTTATAATGAGAAACACTTACTCCACATGGCAAGTGAGGCAAGAAATAAATGATGTCTCGCGCCGTCGTCGTCGTCGCTCGCTCGACTCGGCTCGGCTTTGGATTTGGATTTGGATTTGAAAAATGATCGATCAATAAGATCTATCTTTTTGGATAAAATTTATTTGAATTTTGAAGAATACAAAGGAAAAATGCAGTAAAATTTTTCTACACTATTTCGGCCTCCGTTTATATATATACACGCAGTAGCAGTGTTTTAGAATTGATGCGTCTGTTTGAAACTGTTGCACTGTTTCAGATTGTTGCTTCTGTTACAGAAGGTTGCACTATTTCAGATTGTTGCTTCTGTTACAGAAGATTGCACTGTTTCAGAAAGTTGCAACTCTTTAACGAAAATACATACTGTTTTAGTGAACCAGTGCACTGTTTCAAAAAAATACTGCACTATTTTAAGTGAATAAACATGCATTTTCAGGAAGAGTCACACACCTCTATTATGAACCAATACCACCTTTTCAAAGGGGCATCTAGTGGCTATATAAACCTGGTTTCATCCACAGGTTTATGACATAGAAAATACAAAAATTTTCAGATTACAAAACATTCTTCTTGTCTTAAAAATACTCTAAGTGTGATCATTCAAACCGTGAGTGCGTTCAAAGAATCCACCTATTTCAGGTACCGCTATAGTCGGATTGAAGGCCATTTTATCCTGGGAGGATAATTTCATAACCTCGGGTACAGTGAGGAAAATTATTCCTTAAGGAAAGTCCGTGAAATCGGACGACTTGGCCTTAAACATTTCTGTTTCATCTTTATTTTCTGAAAGATAAATACACCTCTTGGAAAGGTCCTTTTGATCTTGTGTTGAGGGTATTTAAAACTTCATTGTGTTCTTGTTCATACTTGAACACAAGTTGAAGTTGTTGTTCTGTTATATAGATTCTACGTACCCGTATTGTGGAAAATAACAATAAGAACTTTAGATTTTGCTAGTGATTTCACTCATATTCATTTTCATTCATTCTTTCTTTCACACAAAACAATTGACGATGGTTGAGAAATTTCAACACGCAACTCAAAAAATTATAACCGACAAACAGAAAGGTAATAGCCAAATGTTTAAAAAAATGTACATTGTATAATCTTTTGGTAAGAGATATATGCCTGATTAAACGACACCACAAGTAGAGAAGAGACAGAGCAGATGTAATCCATGCCATTTCCACACTCGATAATCGGAACCTGAATCCTTAAGAAACGTTACACATATATGATGCTTGCTAGCAAAAACATCAAGAAAATATAGATATATATTAAGCTAAAGTAGATCTTTAGAAATGATTTCATCATATATTATATTATAAGTAGATTGGTCATCATCACCATGAGCAGTAGGTGGTTGAATTAATATTTTTATGCAATTTGAACTTTTTGCTCTTGATAAAAAGACATATAATTGGCCATGTGAAAAGACAGGTTCATATAAATAAATTCCAACATAGTCAAATGTCTGTCCTTGAGCTTTATTTATTGTCATAGCAAAACACAATCGTACCGAAAATTGTGTTATTTAAAGAGAATGGGTAATTTTTCATCATCCGAATATAACAATGGTATTCTTGGAATAAATACATGTGTATTCTTAAAATCACCACTGACAATTTTAACACTTATAACGCAACTCTTAAAATCACGACATATCAATCTTGTACCATTGCATAAACCTTCACAAGGATTTAAATTTCTTAATAAGATAATAGGAAAATTCTCTTTTAAGGATAATTTGTAGGGAGGTAGATCAGGAGGGATCAATATATGTAAGAAATCCTCAAACTCGCTTTGATCATTTTGCTCAATAGTTTCATCAATTGCAATAAATGTCTTTGAATCTATAGGAAATTGAGTTATAAGTCTATTATTTAACTCATCAACAAAGTCATTTTTTGTTGTCAAGATAACACGGGAAGTTAGAAAAGTTGAATCTTCAAAAGACGTGTGAAAATTAAGATATATTATTTTGAAAAGAAGATCTAATGATTCTTTTTCAGTGGTATATGGAACAATGAAATAGTTTGGGATAATTATTTTACCATCCATGTTAGTATATTCTTGTCCATTTCGTATGCGCATCAAATATTCGCAAAAAGATGGATCCATTTTAGCGCGCATATTTTTTTATAATCGAAGTTTCTCAAGATAGTTCTATATTTCTGAATTCAATATGCATTCTCGAATAAAGTCTTCTTTTTTGCCACTTCGAACGACAGGGAGAGTTTGTCTAAAATCTCCACCAAACACAATAACTTTTCCACCAAATAGCATATTTGAATCCATTATATCTTTCAGAAGAGAATCGAATGGTTCAATCATATTTTTTTTCGCCATTGATAATTCATCCTACACAATTAATTTTGTGTCACGAATCAAAGATGCCAATAAACTTTGTTTGCTGATATTACAAGAGAATTTTTCATCAATAGTAATTGAAAACTTAAAGCGTGAATGAGTTGTTCGTCCTCCTGAAAGGATCGAAGCAGCAATGCCAGAAGTTGTTGTTGCTAATGCTATAAATCATTTAGATCTTATAATTGCTAATAAGACACAATATAAGAATGTTTTACCACTTCCACTGGGACCATCAATAAAAAAAGCTCTTGATTTGTTAGTGAATACTCTTTGAAGGATTATGTCATATGTTTTTTTTAATTCCGAATTTAATTTTTGGTGTAATAATAATTCTTCATCAGTCACAATAATGTTTCTTTCAAAATACACTTCTTTTGCTTCGTTTGTTAGTCTTGAAGATGTAATAATTTCTGGAACAAGGTTAAACTCATTAATATCATGTCCCATAGAATGTAATATATCATTGATATGTTTTAAAATAGCAAAATAGATATCTCTTTTTATAAAATTTTGTAAGTGTTTAAAGTCTTCGGACATTGATTCTTTGAATTGTTCCCATAGTTTCTTTGAATTGTTAGGATTATAATATACTAATATCGTAGCAAATAAACGTTGCAAACTATAAGGCATTTAATAACAAACAACCTCTAACATATATTCAATCAAATTATTATCACAATGTAACAAGCTTTTTTTTTCAACAGATTCTCTGAATGTTTTACAACGTACACCATTTACTATAAGAAGGTCATCATATGATTTTGGTGCTTTTACGTTCATCAGTAATAATCTAAGATAATATCTTTGTCCTTCTGTTGGATGAGATGTTATAACACAATCAATAACTTTACCACGTATTTTTTTGGTCCACATTTTATAGCTAGATGACCATACAAAGTGTTTTGAAAAATCTTTGTACAATAAATTAAGTTCTTTAGCA
Organism: Capsicum annuum; assembly: GCF_002878395.1. Lineage (NCBI taxonomy): Eukaryota > Viridiplantae > Streptophyta > Magnoliopsida > Solanales > Solanaceae > Capsicum > Capsicum annuum. The sequence continues at coordinate 90,670,755 of NC_061112.1, read as the reverse complement.
TCTTTATTTGTTGCGTTCATTAAGAAAAATTTTGTCAACATTATTTTGTTAATCATAGGATTTTTTTTCTATACTATTAATATCATCGATTTTTTTGAAAGAGATAAATTATTGTCCATCAAGATATAATTTTAGGCGATAAACACTTGGAGTCATTTCACTAATAACAGAAAAGAGAATAAACGCCATATAGTTTCTGGCGGTGAAACTCATCTAGTATATTGATATTCTTTTATTTCATCTATTTTAATATTTATATTATTCTCGTGCACGTGAAATAAAATTTTATCATGTCCTTTACAGATGTATTTGTGTATATATTTGATAACTTTAATATCAAAGCAAATTTTGACATTTATATGACAATGATATTTGCATAGTATATAAGAATTGTAAGAACATTATCTAGGAATTGTTTCCTAATTTTTACAGATTTACCTGTATTTCGAACCCGTTTGGGATTATTGTTGCAAAACTGCTTATTTGAGAAGCACTTTTATAAAATGACTTTTCAAAAAAATGCTTTTAAAAAAAAGCAGTTTGTGTTTGGTAAATTCATTCGAAAAGTGCTTTTGATAATCAAATTATGTTTGGATAATCTTTTTCAAGAAGTGCTTTTTTGTGACAAATGAGCAAAAAAGGCATCTATTAATAGACGTTTATTACTAAAATCAATTTATAGAGAAAAATAATTTTAAATATCTATTATAATATTTTTAATTAAATTTTTTATTTAATTAAAAAGTACGTACTCTAAAATTTTCAATCAATATTTATATACATAAATACATTAAAAAAATTAAATGATGATATATTACTTAAATAATTTAAATATTACTTAAAACATCAAATAAAAATGAATATAAAAGTTATTTCATAAATTAAATTAACGACAAATAATTATCCCTTCATACATCACAAAAATTCTCAATGATTTCATCCCTAATTTTATCACGCAATGTCTCCATACCTGTAGAACATCTGTCTTGTATTTCTGAAGGTATACCAAAAGGCTGGTCTGCTTCTTCGATCTCGGTGATGATGTCTTCGTTAGCATAACATTTAAAATCTTTATTATTAGTAGAGTGTTGTCGTATGAAATTATGTATAGCCATAGTAGTTGTAACAAGATGAACTTGAGTTTCAAATTTAAAAGATGACATTGAACGTAGGAGAGCAAATCTATTTTTTCAAACTCCAAATGTTCTTTCAATTGTACATCTCAAACTACAGTGAAAGAAATTGAAAGTCTCATTTGAATTTCTGAAGTTAGAATTACATCTGAAATCAGGAAGATGATAACGTTCCCCTTTATATAGTCCTAAATAACCAATCATTGTTGGATAACTTGAGTCCACTAAATAATATTTATCTACATCAATATAAAAAAAATTAATTAATATAAAAATAATATAATTTATAAAATAATGCAAAATATAATATTAAATTCACTAATCTGATGGTGGATGGGGCAAATTAAGATCTAATCTTTTAAGCTCTTGATCAAATATCCTAGCATCATGTGCGGTACCTTCCCATCCAGGCCATACAATGTGAAAGACATGTCCCAATCACCTACCACCATAACATTTTTAGAAGTAAAACCTTTTCTACCAATGTATTTAATTTGATCCTTCGAAGAGACAATACACGATACATGTGTTCCATCTATAGCTCCAATGCAATTTTTAAAATATGGCAAATATCTTTTATCTTATTTTAGTTTAGGATGTATATCATAAAAGGTTGAACCTTTTGATTTATAAATGTCCATAGCCAATTTCAAACATGCATATAAAACATGATGAAAATGTTTACTAACAGTTTCTCCCGAATGTTGAAACCTTTCCTGGATCATTCAATTTCCAACACCATGACATACTACCATTAAAAATATAGCAACCATCTCCTCGATGGACATATTTCTTGTTGTTTTTAAGTCATATTGTTCATTTAAAGTCTTGCACAACTCAATAAAAATGTTTTTTCATTCTAAACGTTTTGTAACATCGTCGATCATGTCTTTCAAGTACTTCTTTAATGAAATAAAAACCCGTATGAAGAGAATTTCTGCATGGAACCTTAAAACAAAACTTCATGAAATATTTTGTTGCTAAAGTGATGCTGAAAATTGCCGCATCAAAGACAATATTATTATTATTATTTCTTATTTTTAATTAAAACTTCTTCATCAGACACATTACAATTATTTCTAGCCAAACACATTACAATTATTTCTAGCCAATGACATATCTATAAAAAAAATTATTAAATTTAATAATGTAAAATTGACAATTTATTGCTGATAGAATCATAGTGTAAATTATTCAAATATAAAACTAAATAACTTGAAAAAAAAACTTTTATAGCTAAAAAAAACTCAATTAAAATTAAAAAAACATCATATGTTTTAAAAGCAAATCATAATAAATAACATCATAAATCTAATTCTTATGAAGCATGGTTTTCCTTTCTAACCATTGCAATTGCAATTCTGCATCTTCTTGTGCTAAGAACATTTCTCTCATTGATTGTTTGACAAGTAAATCACTCGCTTTCCACCATAAATCACTACCAACAATCATACCAGGCGAACTATAGTCATTGCATTTTTAATACTAAATGAACTTTCTCTCGACTCCGTTGAAGTGCGTGACTCAATGGCGTCAGCAATTCTCTCTATTGATGAACTAATTTTCTGACTAGGATTATTTTTTTCGTTTCTGTTGATATCTTTTTTTTTCTTCTAGTATCACTCTCATTATTACTTTTTTTTTGTTTCAATTAATTCTTCTACATCATCAAAAGTTATATATTCTTCATTATTTATTGGAGTATCAAACTCAAATGATTGCTCAAATTGAAATCATCTACTCCCTTGTATACCATCCGGTAAAACTCCAGATGATGGTGCCCACACATGTTCGTCAGTAGCAATAACATCCTTAAAACATATTTCCATTAAATATTGTAAGCTTTTTTCTTTAAATTTCTCTACATCAATTTCCTACAATAATGAGAAGAAATAAGATATGTTATTAGTGACCAAAATAACATAATAACTTATCAAGTTTAATTGAATAATATGTAATAAGATTAGAAATACCTTTATTTTTCTATCCCATCATTCGGCACTCGCTTGAATGGTTTTCTTCTCGCTATCCCATTCTAAACCAGTTTTCTTTCCAATTAAAGTGTCCCATTCTTTCCAAGTGTTTTTAAGATTATCCCATTTATTCTTTAATTTGACTTTATCATTTTTTTTTTCGGTTCTAGCATTGAATCTTGTCACCAAATTAGTCCATCCAATCTTGTTGAATTGGGTACCAGGGCGATTTTCAGTGATAACTTCATCCACACATAAATTTAAAAATAATTCTACATTTTCTGTACTCCATTTAGCTTTCTCAACATTACTCATTTTCTATGCATTAGAGATATATGATTAATAATAATAACATTACACAAAATAAGAAAATAAAAATATTATTGTCAAAATAAAAACTTAACAAAATCAAAGAATTTCACAGACAATGATATTATCACATATGCTCTTATATGTATGCACATAAAAAATCTAATTATATCATGATAATTATTAAAAAAACATACCTTCAAATGAGAAAGCAATTTTGATTCAAAAAAATAACTTATTAATAATAGAGATGACTTTATATTTTGGAGAGCAGTAAAGTATATGTATATATGAAAAATATTATCTGTATTTATAGATGAAGGAGAAGGTGTGCAATACGCTAAACTCGTTAAATGAATAGAAAGTTTGAAGAAAAGGTCAAATATATATTTAATTAGAATCTATCTTCTTTTTGTTACCTTATTTTTTGGATTCATTTTACTTTGTCAAATTTATTAAAATTTAGCAAACACTATATTCATGTTTACAAATATCTAAATGAGATAATATTTGTTATATTTTGCCTTTTCTTTTGGATAGGTCTTTACTATTTCAATTCTAAAACTAAGTAGCCAAATTCATATACGTATACTACCTGATGAAAAATATTTAAAATAAAATTCTATCTATTATTTGTTATCTTTTTTAATATATTTTTACGGTATTAAAATTTACTACGAATAAGCAGTCATCATATATATATATATATATATATATGTGTGTGTGTGTGTGTGTGTGTGTGTGTTTGTGTGTGTGTGTGTGTGTGTATGTCACACTATATTTTAACAAATCTGTCACTTTTCATGAATTATTTATTGAAAATTAAATATTCGAGAAAAAAATTATATGTGATGTCAAAGTACAATCTTATAACGTGATTCATTTGTCAATTGTTATCATTAATAATAATAAAATAAATTATATATTCTTTAGTCATAATCATCAATGATATTTTCAAATTTATTTAAAGAAAATGAGTGAAAATAAAATAACAATATATAAATCATAAAGAATTATGATGTAAATATGAAATGTAAAATTTTAAAAATCAAACGTTAATCAAACTTGTAATATATATATATATATATATATATATATATATATATTTGTTTGTGATAGGAATAATTCTGTCATAAAAAAATAATTTTCTGTTTCTGCTTCTGATTTTTTTTAGAAGCAAAAATTTTCTGCTTCTTCCCAGAAGCAAGAAAAACTGCTTCTACTTATTTTTAAAAGTACTTTTGCAAGTTTACCAAACACCCTTCTTTTTTTAAAAAAAAAAAGTATTTTTTTTTAAAATAAGTGCTTATTTTGGAAAATAAAGCAATCCCAAACATTCTATTTGTCTTCTATAAATTGGGGATGAATTATTTTCTTTTGTCGTTTCATTAGCAAAGCTTTTCGAGTACTTAAATTTACACTTTCCTTTTTTTCATACATGAATTTATAGGATTCAAATGACCACAAGGGTCATGCATCATATGTTTGATAACAAGCATATATAAGTAAGGATATACATTAGCATCAGGAAGCTCTGCACAAACAAATTTGGCATAGGCTTCAGGTGTTAGTAATTTATAAGCATCAGCAAGTATAATAAGAAAATGTGCATGGGGAAGACCCAGAATTAGAAAGTCTATAATGTAAATAAAAGCTGTAACTTTTCCAAAAATATTTTGTTTTAGTATATCGGTCTTTATTTCTTCAACGTTTGCTTTGAACACGCGGCTAATTAAATCAGGTTTATTTTGAACTTCATCTGTTGACAATAAATGTTCTTTTATTTCTGGCCAAGAGGGATTACACGTCATATTAAGGAATATATCAGGTTTTTCAAAATATTGAACTAATGCGATAGCATCCATAATAACGACGACGCATATCTCTCGGACCGCCTATAAAACTTGCAGGGAGATATCTTTTTTTTCCTATCTTAGAAGCTTCTCTTTCACCAAGTCTTAGAATCTCGATAAGTCCTTGTAGCATATCAATTCTAAATAAATCTTGATTAAAGGATGCAAAATCTAACCTTTGAATTTCGACTTTTATGAATTGATCAACCGAGTATTGTTGAAATAATCTACCTGCATGCAAAAGTTCATTTTCATCATTGTCTCGTAGATGAAGTTTATAACAATAGTATTCACGACAAGACACAATATTTTGATTTTTTCCTTTTTGTAGAACATCAGCTTCCATATCAAGTAGTTCATCAATTGAACACATATTAGATAAGCTTGAAAGGTGTTCATTTTCATAGTAAGTTTTCTTTCTTTTGACAATTTATTTTTGGAGAGTATGACTTTTTGAATACCACAATCCCATCCGTTTTGACCATATAGAAATAAAATAGGATATTGCAAAGGATCATAACAACCATAATAATAATTAACTAATTGGCTTTTGTTACGATGAGTATAAATGCGAATATGTGGTGCAAAATTGTTATTATTTGTTTCTTCGTCTAACCATAATGTTGCTACTTCAGATACACTCGGCAGATTATATACACGCTGATCTAAATCAGCTCCAGATCTCAATGCGATATAAAAATTTGATAACTCAGGGATATGTAATAGAGATTTCAGAAAAATACAATAAGGATTGTTTCTTAAAATGTCCATTAACTTCTCAACAATTGTTTGTTTAAGTATACTCGGTGAAGCCATTTGATTCAATATCTCTGTGTTATCATCATACAAATATAGTTGTAGATTTCTTGGTTGTTTATTTGATGGAATCAGATCGTTTATAAAATGATACATTTGTCTTTGTACTTTGAATGTATAAATACCATGATTTCTTTTGGCTAGTATTTTATCATATTTCACTCCAAGTGAAGTGAATGCAAACATATTATTATAGAGTCTTAACATAAATGCGAAAATATTCAGATTCTTCAGTATCGCCTAAGTAAAAATTCAACAATTCATTTGGCATTTCATGCGATATAAGCCTAACTGAACCAGTGCTACAACAAAATCCTGGTGGTTCATATTCAAATCTTTTTGCTCGATAGTATTTACAGCTTGGTATAGCTTTCAAAATGGTTGGATTATTGGGTAGTTTTTTAAAATTCCAGCAACCTACTGTTTTTTATCTACAACCTAGGTGTATCAAGTGCAATAATTAATCACATAATTGCCACAGAATGATTGCAAATGCCAGCAAAATATTAAAGGTAGACATACCTTTTTTGGTGACATTTGATGTTGCTGAATTATGCCGTCTAGTGGAGGCACTTGAGGTTGAACCTAATAAGTAATCAGTTCAGTTAATATGAAATGTATTGTTACCAAAGTAAAGTTGGAAGAATATTTCAGTGAGTACGAACTAGTTTCAATTATGGTGAAGTTGCTAGGTACATTTCTTTCTTCATCATAGGCAGATGTTGCCGCTAGATCGTTCGCACAAAATATATCAGCTGATGTAGCCGCAAAATCATATTTAAAATAGAAAATATATGTGCAAGTCAAAGTAGGAGCAATATAATACTTATGTTACACCTTTTGTGGTGTGTCTAACCTTTTGTGGTGATAGAAGACATCTTTATATTGTTGGAGTTGTTTATCTGGGTAAGCGAACAACAAGCTATTCATTGAAGATAGTTGATGTTGAACCTAATAAATAATTGTTTAGTTAATATAAGATATATCTTTTGCAGGTAAAATTTGAAATAATATTTTAATGAAAAGAAACGAACCAATTTCAAATACAGAGAAGTGGTTAATTATATTCTTTCCTTTGCCGGAGGATGTCCTTAGGTTGTTACCGCAACATATATCAGCTGCAGTAAGACAAAAAGTATACTTAACATTAACAGTGAATATGCAAGAAAAATCATAGACAACAGAATATTTAAAGGTATCGAACCTTTTTTCATAACAGAAAAGGGTTCTCATATTGTTAAAGTTGTCTCTTTATGTCTTTCAATACCTATGTGAGGATGTCATGCTTCATTGGTGGATGCAGCCAACAAACACGGGCTTACTGATTCAGGATTTTTGAAGCGTCGTTGCAGTAGAAGGAACTCCTTTTTTTCTGTGACAATTGTTTATATCGCTCATACCGTCTGAGCTTGATTTTAGAAACCCGTTATGCTAAGTAGTACTTTCTTTTTTGAGAGGAGCAAGCTGGTGATGCAAATTTCTTATTTGTCAGCATCTGCATTGTGAATAGGGATGGCAATGGTGCGGTGCGGTGTGGGTTTTTACTAAACCACAAGTTTTAAAATCGCACCGCACCGCACTGCATGACATTTAAACCCGCATAAACCTACCCCACATTCATACCCGCGGATAACTGCACCGCACCGCCCCATGTTTTTATTTTTTCCCTTTTTTTTTGAAAAATTTGTAACTCTATTGAAAATCATAATATTTTCAAATTTACAACTAGAAAATAATAACTAATTTCTATTATAGCACTTTTCACTAAAAAATTGTCAAAAAGTATAACGTGTACAAGTAATGATTAAATATCATATTTTTATTCAAATGAATAGAGATGTTAAAAAAGTTACTATAAAATTATTTATTTGCTGTGTTATGTAGGGGTGTGCAAAAACCGGACCAACCGATAAACCGAACCGATAAAAATGCTATTGGGTTATTGGTATTGGGTTATTGGGTTAATGATTTTTTATTGGTTTTATAAAAAAATTTATTGGGTAAACGGTTCGATTTCGATTTTAGCTTATTGGGTTATCTGTTAAACCGATAACCCAATAAGGATACACTAAGTTATTGTCTTATCCCTATTTATGTTTATATATATAAAGCCCGTGTATTATAGTATTGAAAAGCTTCAAGCATTTAGTAGCTTCCAACAATTAGGATTCAATTTTTTTTCGGAACTAACATTTAGTTTAAGTTTGAAGATTCTTGTAAACTAAAATTCATTGCGTAAGATTTTGGCGGTAACTAACATTTCGTTTTTATGTTAGTTATTACTATTTCTATTTTATGAGTATTTTCTTATTGGTTAAACCAAAAATCGAACCATTAAGGGCCAAAACCCAATAAACCGAAACCGATAAGAAAATTTCTTATTGGTTGGTTATTGATTTCACATATTTAAAAATCGAAAATCGATAAACCGAACCAATAACACATAGAACCGAACCGAACCGACCGATGCACACCCCTAGTGTTATGCATGTAATTTTAAGTATCATAAAATTTAAGTAAAGAACACATATAATTTTAGGTATATTCACGAGAACAATATTAATTTTTAGATTTTTTGTTATTTTAAACCCGCATATACCGACAACCTGCACCGCACCATTTTAAAAAAAATTACTTTAACCTACACCGCATCCGCACCACATAACTTAAAACTCACACCGCACCGCATAGCTTAAAACCCGCACCACACCCTGACCGCTCCATTGCCATTCCTAATTGTGAACAATGTATATATTTTGTCGGCACATCCTTTAATATAAATATAAGAAGTCATAGGATTCATGTCATGACTATACAACATTTGCATATTTGCTCAAGCAATTAAGTTGGCATAAAGAAAATTAAATTTGGTGAGCATCATTATAATACTATCCATAATTACCCAGATGAAGTTACACAAACGATTTCAAAAAAAAGTTGTAGTACTTCGACTATCTTTCTATTTAGTTGTAGTTACTATCTAGTTTCCTTTACTTGTTTTACTTCTTTTTCTGCATTACTTTGGACAATTTTTCCTTTTGTTTGGGTGAGATATTAGTTAACATCGGAATTATTTATCCCACCATTTACTCCATAGTGATGAGATAAGTTATCTCATATATATGGTGGGATAACTAATTCAGAAATAATTAATATTAAAATTAATTATTTTGAATAACTCTTTCTCAATCAAACGATACCTAAGGGGTCGTTTCGTGTGAGGTATAAGTTATAATAGTCCAAAATGGCTAGTAGTTTCTGTTGCCAAGTGTCGTAGGACGACTGATCGTGACATTCTTTTGTGAGACAATTCGATAACTTTGTTGGTGAATTCGTTTACTATGTCTTTCCCAGACTCCAATTTTTCGAATTTAAAAGTCTTTCGTTGAACTCTGTGCTAAGTTAAAGTAACTCACATAAATTAAGAAGGAAGGAGTGTTGATTATTGAATACTCAATAATTTCTTGGGATTTCCATGGTACATGTTATAGTAACCGGAGATTGAATAAAGACTAAGCAATCATTATGTTTATGCGGGGCATTAGGTGATCAGTTGGAAGGCAATGAAGAGAAACATGAGAAATATCGAGATATGAATGTAAAGTTTATCAGGGTATGTGTTTCTTTAGAAGAGGGGATTTTGCTTCAACATACTATCAGGTGAGATGGAACTATTTCCATAAGCATGAAACACTAAAGATACGTCTAGAAATAGTACTCTGTACCTATCATGTTGGGTTTATTTGCACCATGGTTATGAATGTGAAGTCTCGATGTCACTTGAAGAAGAGCTTCTCTAGCTGCTGTGATCTCTCCATCAATCTGGAGATTTGAAGAATCAAATTGCAGCAACAACAACATACTCAAGGTGGGGAAGAATTAATCAAGAAATAACACAATTTGTCCAACAACTAGAGCCCAATACTTCTCTAAACAATAATTTGAATTCTCTTAAACGCTCTTCTACAGAGTCAGAAATTTACACTTAAGACAACCATTTAGGAAAATTAGTAGCAGCTGATATATAATTGCAGATACAAGATTTCCTTTGTTGCACAATCTGTGAATCTTGAAAAAGGAATGCACCGCCCAATATGCTCCACCTCTGGTACACAGTGGCGGACCTAAAATTTGGGGTGATCCGGCACCCACTAAACTCGATGCGGAATAGATAAAATTACATAGAAAATATATAAAAATAGGTATAAAACATATAAAAGCTTCCACTATAACAAAAAGTTTGTTGGGTGCATTGACATTTGGGTTGAATGAAGAGGAGGCCTTGAGTTCGAACCTCATTGAGGTGATTTAATTTTTACATGAGAATCAAATTAGCAAAGAAAATTGACAGACCTCTACAATTTCATCACTACCTGACAGACATGGTGGAAGTTCTTCCTTTGGTAGAATCTTAACTGTAGCATCAGCTAATTTTATGTCCGATAAACTTACCTCACTATACACCAACTTGTATTATCGGAATATGTGAAAAGAGAAGACACAATTCCTAATCCGCTACAATAAATTGAGTAGAAAGCAACACCAACTCCAAACTAAACATTTCGACACACTTTTCCTGCATTATTTTTGCATGTTGTTTAAGCAATTACTTCCACTAAACTCCAAATTTCTCATACAAATTAATATTTAACCAGATTTCAAATTTACAGTTCTTTCAAACCGGTGAGCGCCTTCATCTTCCCACCATAAAGTAATCAAAAAATTGGGGAAAGAAGTATCTACTTCACTTTTACCTCACTTCTTCGTTACATTTTTTCATAATAAAATCTAAATTTAGTAAACCCATTCAAATAAATCTCAAAATCGAATAACGCTAAGACGAATAGAAAACTGAAAATAAAAATATTAAACTTTACAAATCATCAAACCAATTGAAAGACCATGCCGGGAAAAAGTGAACATTATTACAAGATTGAAGAAAAAATTGAAAGCTAAAATTGCAACAATAGTTTAGCCATGTGTAAAACAAATCACGTAGCAGAATAAGAGTAACAACAATGAACGCACCTGAGGAGAAGAAGGATCTCAGCAATCAAGAAGATCGGTAAATTGAATTGTCCTTTTTTCAGTGGTTAAATTGAAAGTGAGATAAGAATTTTGTGTGAGAGCATGTTCATGCGTACAAGTGCAGATGGTGAAAGACGAAAGTAACGTGTGTACAATGAGATGAACACGCATATAATATACTGAAATGACAAAAATATCCCTTGAAAAGCAAGCTGGCAGGACAACGCTCAGCTGCTCCCAAGCGGTTTGTATATAAGAAAGAAAATCAATCATGATAATATATTTTAATTTAACATTTAAACAAAGACAACTAATTTGATATGAAAGAATATAATACTTTCTCCATTTAAAAAATAATGATCTACTTTGACTTGACACAAAGTTTAAGAAAATAAAAAACACTTTTGAATCTTATGGCCTTAAATTAAAGTTGTGTCAAATGTACCAAAATGTCCTTAATCTTGTGGTCCTAAACATGACATGTGGAAAGTTGAAATTAAAGTATTGCCAAAAAAAAGAAAGAGGTCATTCTTGTTTAAACACACTAAAAAGAAAAGTAGATCATTCTTTTGAAACGGAGGAAATATAATTTAACACCGAATTATGAAATTGATAACTTTCTATTTAATTGAATATTCTAATATATAGAAGAGGCTGGGAAGCAGGAGGCGATCGTCATACCTGCTTCCTTCGTGATTTTACCATATCATCCCTAATTAATTATTATATGTCATTTAGGTATTAAAAAATTAACAATATTTAACAAAAATATAAAATAGACATTTATGACATGTCTACTTCAGCTGCTTCAAACGTAATTTTACTATTTCATCCCTAATTAATTATTATAGGTCATTTAAAAATTAATCCGTGATTTTACTATATCACCCCTAATTAATTATTATATGTCATTTAAGTATTAAAAATTAATAATATTTAACAAAAACTAAAATACACATTTATGACATGCCTACTTCAGTTGCTTTAACCATAATTTTATTATTTCATCCCTAATTAATTACTATAAGTCATTTAAGTATTAAAAAAATTAATAATATTTAATAAAATAGATAAAATAAACAAAAAAAAATGATAAACAAACTACTGAAGTTTTAAATTAACTTGACATCTTATATAAGGCCTGTCTAAGTTTTTCTCACAACTATTTTTTATATTAATTTTGTTATACTACTTCTAATAAGTTATTTTCTAATTGATTATTATATGTCATTTACGTATTAAAAAATTAATAATATTTGATTAAAAAAAAAGTAAAATAGACATTTATGACATGTTTGCTTCATTTGTCTCAACCGTAATTTTACTATTTTATCCCTAATTAATTATTATGAGTCATCTAAATATTTAATAAAAAAATAAAATAAACAAAAGATAAATTAATTATTGATGTTTTAAATTAACTTGACATCTTATATGAGGTCCGCTTAAATTTTTTTCACAACTATTTTTATAGTAATTTTATTGTATCACTTCTAATAAGTTATTATGAGTCATTTAAGACATGTCTACTTCGGGACTTCAATCTTGATATTTGATTGACTCTCGAAATTATATCAGTGTCACTTAAATTAAAATAGAAGAAAAAATATTATAAATTTCAGTAATTAAAAACTTAAATTATTCTAAAAATATAATAGACTATCAATGCTACAAAACTTTAAACAAGGAGAGTATTATAAATTATAATGGCTAACAACTTAAAATAGTAAATTACAATGTCAAAAAACTATTATAAATTACAATAGCTAACAATTTAACATATCTAAAAAATATTTAAAGTATAATTAATTATCAAAATTTTATTTATATCATATAAATTAAGACTAAAAGATAACATATATTGAGCTCATGCTATCATGGGCGTTCGATATCTAGTCAAAAGATAAAAGGTATAATACAAAGTAAACGAAACTGACCACTTATGTGCTTACTTGTTAAGTTGACATAGGAACTTTTAAAGATTGTACCCTTTAACAAAGTTATTACATACTCTCTTCCTCCGTTTCATTTTAGCTAATTTTCTTTTTTAAAATATTTATTTTAATTTAGTTATCTCTTTAATAAAATCAAGAGAATTTTATTATATTTTTTTAATATTAGCGGTATCATTAAATGACTAAACAAAGTATATATACTCAAATTCATATTTTTAAAGCATAAAAGGGCCAAAAATATCCCTAAACTATTTGAAATGGAGCAAAAATACCCTTCGTTAGTTTTTTGGCTCAAAAATACCTCTCTATTAAGTTCTTGGCTCTAAATTATCCCTCTATTAAATTTTTTACTCGAAATTACCCCTCTCTCTCTAACGGTTGGACACCAAGCATGCCACATGAACAAAAAATACCACTTAAACAGTCCACATCAGCATCCAAATGAAAAATTCCTCATTTATCCACTAACCCACTTAATAACCATAAAATTCAACCCAACCCAAGCTCCCTTTTAGAGATGAAACACATGTAGAAAAATTAAGGCTTAAGTCATCGACAAGCTTTTAAAGTTGTCCCGAAAATTCACTTAGACCCCTCAACTAAGACTTGTACCTATCAAGCCCCCCCCCCTCCCCCCCCCCCCTTCCGAATTTTGATCCAATCAAACTTTTTTTGCTTACATGGCACACCGCGTGTTGTGTACTCGCGGGAGGCGCGAGAGGAGTATTTTTTTTGGCTAAATCATAAATAAAATAGTGTCAAGTGGCACTGCGGTCCCCCAAAAAATATTAATTAAAAAATTTATATTTAAATTATTTTATTAATATAATTTTTAATTATTATAATTTTTTAATTTAAAAAAAAAAACACCTCAACCCCCGCGTCATCTTATTCACAGCACCCCATCTCCCACATCTTCATCATCTTCAATCGCACCCCACCCCCGCGTCTTCATCGTCTTCAACCCCACCCCACCCCGCGTCTTCATCGTGTTCACAGCACCCCACCCTTGCCCCGTCATCGTCGTCTTCAATTCATTAATTAAAGCTTTTCATTAATGAAAATGGCGGATTTGAACTCGTTCGTAATGGATGATAATTACGAGTTCTCAGTTTTTCATCAATGGAAATGGCGACATTGAATTTCTTACCATTAATTTTTCAATCATTAATTTTTCAATGGTAAATTTACCATTGAACAATAACGAAAATGGCGACATTGTTGTTGCGACTATGTATGTGTGAACTATGTGTGTGTGTGAGGGGAGGAGGGGGTGTGAAGATGATGACTTTGTGGGAGGAGGGGGTTGTTTTTTTCTTTTTTTTTAATTAAAAATTATTATTAAATAATATTTAAATAGAAAAATTAATAAATCAGCAACTCCACCTTTTAATTATTTTTTTGTCACGTCACGCGAGTGTGTTACACACACTCTATACTTATTGTTGATTAGGCAAAAAAGGTCTGATTGAATCAAAATTCGGGGGAGTAGGGGTCTGATAGATACAAGCCTTAGTTGAGGGGTCTAAGTGAATTTTCGGGACAACGTTGAGGATCTGTCGGTGACTTAAGCCAAAAATTAAAGTTTGAATGCAGGCAACTGCGTTCAAACTCCACATAAAGGTTGAATTTTATAATATGTGATTCATATTGTTAAAAGCTGATGATTTTCAAACAAATTCATCCAGTAAAATAGAGTACTAATTTTCTTAACAAAATTTTACAATTTAAAAGTTGAAATCAAAAAAGAAAAAGAAAAGCGAAAATCTTTTTTTCTATTTAAAAATAAAAAGAGTTTCAATCATCACTTTGAAATTATTTCTCCTTCAACTTGTCACCTTTGAAGTATTCGTTCATTTTACACAATGTGTTTCTATTGAAGAGAATTTGAAAACGTTTCAATTAACGGTTCAACAAAGAAGCAAAAGAGAGTTTTTGAGTTGGTGGCTTTTTAGAAGAAATGAAGAATATTTTGGGTCGGGTCGGATTTTAAAATTGGGATGATGATTATTAAGTCGGTTGATGGATTAGATGAGAAATTTTCCACTTAAATGCTGACATGGATTGTCCAAGTGGCGTTTTTTGTTCATGTGGCATGCTTGTTGTCCAACCGTTAGATAGAGGGGTAATTTTGAGCTAAATTTTAATAGAGGGGTAGTTTTGAGCCAAAATTTTAACGGAGGGATATTTTTAAGCCAAAAAAATAAAGAAGGATATTTTTGCTCCATTTTAAATAGTTCAAGGGCATTTTTTTATGCTTTCCGAAATTAATTTGATAAAATAAATTTCTAATAAATATTTTCTTAACGGAGGTGTCAAGTCAACAAGAATTAACTATTTCGAAAATGATGGAGTATGTGCCTTTCGTCTTTTATTAAGAACTTCGTCTATAAATAAACTAGATTTTAACAATATTTTGCCACTAACCAGGTCGAATATTATAATGTGTTACTTTTATTTCATACAATTACAATCTTGTAAGTTGTAACACATTTTAAAATTGTTTTAACTGCCCCAATTACAATCAGAAATTTGACTTTGATCTTTTACTCCCTCCGTTATTTTTACTTGTCCACTTTTTACTTTGAGATGTCAAACAATATTTATTTAAGTTATAAAATCAATGGATAATTTACTTATTTTTATCCATTTTACCTTTGATATTAAATACAATATATAATTCATTTTATTTTTCAAAGAAAAAATTAATTATATTAAAAAAATGATATAGTAAAATCATCCTTTTATTTATTATTTCGTAAAATATGTGTCTAAAATTAAAACGTAGAAAATTATTTATGTAGGGAGTATTTTTCATTAAATCTCTCTCGGCAGTTGCCAAATTAAAGAGTTCATTTTTTTTTTGTCAAACCAAAATTTAAAGTGTTTTTTGAGGACCTAAAATAGAGTATTATCCGATCTGCCTCAATCGGGGTGAATCTAAAAAATAGATCCAAATTAGGATGGCTTTTAAATTTTAGTTCCAAATAAAAAAGTTTTCTTAAAATAGTCTTTACCTATTAACTAGTATTTTTTTTGGACAAAATTGCCTCTGATCAATAGAGTAAATTACATAAATAATCTTCATAATGGATAACAACTCCATATTTATATCTTTCACTTTTTTTTTCCTCTTTTTAATTTTACTTTGATTTTTATTTTTTCTTTTCTCTTTTTATTTTTAATTTTCTCAACCCTTACTTTTTTCCTCTTGTTATAAATGTATTTACATTATAGTGAATGTCTATCAAGATCTATCAAGATCTACTTTGATATCTATTAGTATTTGAATCATATGTCTTTTACTCAGACTAGGAGTGTAAATTTCTCCTATAAAAATAGAAGGTTCCTTCATTGTAAATTACACATCAAGATCCCTCAAAAGAAATAAGAATTACTCTCTCTATTCTCTCTACTCTTCTTCTTTATTTTCCCTTGTTTCATAACATGTTATCAGCACGAGACTTTGTCAAACAAGGTGAGATTATAAATCTGAAGGATTTCAAGGTTAGTAATTCTTTATGTTATCTTTCTTTTGCTACTACTAATATAATTATTATTGGATTTGAGGAAAACTAATTGGTTTGGAACCATTTATATTTTAAATCTATTCTTCAAGAACAATATTATCAAAAAGGATAATAATATGTTGGGTTCAAGTCCCATTGATTCATGCCTAAGGCGTCTTTATATGGATAAGATGTTGAGTTTGAATCTCAATACACCATATTGATGATATTATGATGGCTAAGGAAAAATAATGGGTGTTTAATGAAAAGTCATGAAATTCGACCCATTGAATATGCTCCATTCCATGAAGTGAATGTGGTAGCAATATATGATAAGTCTGAAATATGACAACTTACTTCATTCTTGAGGTGTATGTGGTAGCAGTGCATAATATATCTGAAAGAAGACAAGTGGTTGAAAGCATGAATATACGCGTGGAGGGACAATATGATAATAATCATCAAAAGTGATGATATTTTCACACGCTTATATAATTATAAGATATACTAGAGAAAAATTTTCTACATCATATGTTTCCCTCGATTTGCTTCTGAAGTAGCAAAATCTTGAAAGAGGTTATAAGCTATCATAATTTGATAGGCTTAAGACACGATTATATTCCATTCCTGGAGAATGAGAAACTTATTAATGCAAACCTGCACTTGATTGTGATTGTATCACAACTCACCTACGAAAGAGGTTGAATAATTTTGAAATCTACTTCTGAAGTAGTAAATCTGAAATTTATTCATCTAATAGTAATCTGAAATTTACTAAAACAAAAATACATATCATGGTAAATTTGGAGTTTACTAAATTAAAAGTTCATAAGTAGACATGAACGGTTGCGATATTCCGAAGATATGCATACTGAGTATTGAACATATATTGAATAATTAGAAAATTCTTCATGAACTTTAATGTTGCTTGTTCTCATGATAAGTTGGTTGGACCAATTAATTTTGGGATTGGATCCCTCAAAATCTGAAAAGAATAAAAGATGAATAAGGTTCAGTTCACCTATCATGTGATATATTGAAAAGATGCATCAATAAGATAATCACATATACATTCATGGTCAACCTACGTTTGACATTCATAAAGTTACTTGTTCAATATAAATTGAGCATAATTTTCAGATTGTGTAATCAAGATAATTCATCTTGATGATGATGGTTTAACATTGAATGTCTTCCATAAATAGTTGAATCATGTATTGGTATGAAATATGATATATTACATACAATAGCACTTGTATGCATTAGACCAATATATTATGATTATTTTTTCCCTCTCAATTGGTTCAAGGTCGGAAACTAACTATTTCATCTAATAGTTTTGATTTGTGGTATACGATTAATAAATATACCATGATGCACAAAGATGAATTCCTCAAAGAAGATGGAGGATGTATGTTAGTTTTTCTAACATAAGAGGGAGATTATATGCAGTTATAAAATATGTTAGAAATTATCATCAGATCCTCATTCAAAAGATAATTCAAGTCAAATGCCGAAAGCATCTTATATTTAGCTGCAAGTGCTCCTATTTTGTTTCCTTAAAGGATAAAGTCTATGCATGCGTTAAGCATGATAGACCAATTGGTTCCAAATGAAATAATCCTTGAAAAGAAAAAGGAGCAAATAATCATGATAAGAAGACAATGTGCTCTTGAAGATCCTATGATATAACACTTCATGAAACCTTATGAGAGGTTTAGATACCTGAAAATAATGAAGTGATGAGATCTCAAAATATTATGTCGTATTGTGAACCGATACAAAATAAAAAACCATCGATGATATCTTTGATACAATATTGGCGCAATATTATAAAAGATTATGAGGATCTGAATTCTACGTTAATTTAAGCATGCGGACGTAGAAATATTTATCAAGTGACCTGAAAGGATGCATTTTGGTAAGCGTAAAACTTATTTGATTTGCAGTCTAGACACTTGAAGATGTCACACTCGACATGTTGGATATTTTTACTTGATAAACATCCATATGAAAATCCCTAAAGGATTCAAAATGCCTGAAACATATAAAGTTTCTGAAAAACTTTTTATTATCATCATAAGATATAATTTGATGATTTGAGTATCATTGAAACTCTTGGAGAGTTTTCAAAAACAATAGAGTATTTGCTAAAATGAGAAACATAAAAATTAAATAAGGATCCATTTTGACCTCAAGAAAAGAATGACGAACTCCTTGGTTATGAAGTACCATATCTTAGTGCAATTGATGCACTAATGTATCTTGCAAATACTACAAGACCTTATATAACCTTTTTTTAAGTTAATTTGTTAGCAAGTTTGCAGTCCCGATCTTATTGATCATGCTGATTTTGGGTACTTATCTGAACTACATAAAGCTCGGTCTCAAATAAGCTATATGTTCATATATATATGTGGTGGTACTGCAATATCTTGAAGATATACAAAGCAGTCTATCGTAGCCAATTCATCAAATCATGCTGAGATAATAGCTATTCATGAAGCAAGTCGAGAATGTGTATGGTTGAGGTCCATGATACATCTCATTCGAGAAAAATGTGGTGTGAAATATGACAATCTACCCACAATTTTATACGGAGATAATGGATTATGCATAGCACATCTTAATGGAGGATTCATAAAAGGAGATAAAACGAAGCACACTTCATCAAAGCTTTTCTACATACATGAGCTACAAAAGAATTGTGATATCAACGTGCAACAGATTCAATCAAGTGAAAATGTGGCTGATTTATTCATCAAGTCTTCTCCAATTACAACTTTTAAAAAGATGGTGCACAAGATCGGGATACAAAGGTTCAAGGATGTTCTCATTAGAGGGAGTTAATATGCGTTGTATTCTTTTTTTCTTACGAGATTTTTTCCCACTGGGTTTTCCTTGTAAGATTTTTAATGAGGCAACCTATATGCGTATATTAGAAACGTGTACTCTTTTTCATTCACTAGATTTTTTTTCACTGAATTTTTTTCTAGTAAAGTTTTAACGAGGCACATTATCTACCAATTAGACATTCAAGAGGGAGTGTTATAAATGTATTTATATTATAGTGAATGTCTATCAAGATCTACTTTGATACCAATTAGGATTTGAATCATCTGTCTTTTATTCAGATTAGGAGTGTAAATTTTCCCTATAAAAATAGAAGGGTTCCTTCATTGTAAATTACACATCAAGATCCCTAAAAAAAAAAACAAGAATTACTCTCTATGTTCTCTCTACTCTTCTTCTTTATTCTTTCTTGTTTCATAACACCTCTCAACTTCATTTTTTTTCTTTTTTATTTTATATTATTTTTATTTTTTCTTTCCTCTTTTGTTTGTTCCTTTTAGTTTTTCTCAACTCTTATTTTTTTTTATACATTTCAACGTCCACTTTTATAAAAATAATAATAATAATAATAATAATAATTTTTCTTTTTAAATTTTTCTCTACCTTTATTTTTATTTAATCTTTTTTTTTATCAACCTTTTTATTTTTTCTAATCTCTCTCAATTTGTACTTTTTCTTTGATTTTTATTTTTTTGATATTTTTCTTCATTTTCTTCTTTTTTTGTAATTTTTATTAGTTTTGTTATTTTTTTCGATTTCTTTCATTCAAGTTACATCTCCTGAGTAAGAGTTGACACTATCAAATTATAAAGGTAAGATTTACGACTTTCGAACAATAAGCTACGTTTCATGGGCAAGAGTTGACACTACTACATTGTAGAAGCAAGACTTATGACATTCAAACAACAAGTTATGTTTCATGGGAAAGAGTTGACACTACCACATTGTATTTTGATTTATGAGATGTTCTACAACTATTGTCTTAGAGGTAAGACTTAGCTTAAGGACTTTCAAGCAACAAACTATGCCCACGGGCAAGAGTTGACTCTACTACGTTATGTTTTCATTTATGAGATGTTCTACAACTATTGCCTTAGAGGCAAGACTTAGCTCAAAACTTTCAAACAACAAATTAGGCCCCACGTACAAGAGTTGACTCTACCACATTATATTTTCATTTATGAGATATTCTACAACTATTGCCTTGGAGGCAAGACTTGGCTCAAGAACTTTTAAATAACAAATTATGCCCCACGGATAAGAGTTGACTCTACCACATTATGTTTTCATTTATGAGATGTTCTACAACTATTGCCTTAGAGGCAAGACTTGGCTCAAGGACTTTCAAATAACAAATTATGCCTCACGGGCAAAAGTTGACTTTACCATGTTATATTTTTATTTATGAGATGTTTTATAACTATTGCCTTAGAGACAAGACTTAGCTCAAGGACTTTCAAACTACAAATTATGCCCTATGGGAAAGAGTTGATTCTACCACGTTATGTTTTCATTTATGAGATGTTCTACAACTATTGCCTAAGAGGTAAGACTTAGCTCAAGGACTTTCAAACAACAAATTATGCCCTACGGGCAAGAGTTAACTCTACCACGCTATATTTTCATTTATGAGATGTTCTACAACTATTGTCTTAGACTTTCAAACAACAAATTACGTTCCACGGGCAAGAATTGACTCTACCGCATTATGTTTTCATTTATGAGATGTTCTACAACTATTACCTTAGAGGCAAGACTTGACTCAAGGACTTTCAAACTACAAATTATGCCCAACGGGCAAGAGTAACTCTACCACGTTATATTTTCATTTATGAGAAGTTCTACAACTATTTCCTTAGAGGCAAGACTTGGCTCAAGTACTTTAAAACTACAAATTATGCCCCACGGGCAAGAGTTAACTCTATCACGTTATATTTTTATTTATGAGATGTTCTACAACTATTGCCTTAGAGGCAAGACTTGGCTCAAGGACTTTCAAACTACAAATTATACCCCACGGGCAAAAGTTGACTTTACCTCGTTATGTTTTCATTTATGAGATGTTCTACAACTATTGTCTTGGAGGCAAGACTTAATTAGCACAAGGACTTTCAAACTACAAATTATGCCACACGGGCAAAAGTTGACTCTACCACGTTATGTTTTATTTTATGAGATGTTCTACAACTATTGCCTTAGAGGCAAGACTTAGCTCAAGGACTTTTAAACAATAAATTATGTCTCACGGGCAAGAGTTGACACTACCACGTTATGTCTTTATTTATGGGATGTTCTGCAATTCTTGCCTTAGAGGCAAGACTTAGTTCAAGGACTTTCAAATAATAAATTATGCCCCATGGGCAAGAGTTGATACTACCACGTTATGTCTTCATTTATGGGATGTTATACATCTCTTGCCTTAGAGGCAAAACTTTGCTCAAAGACTTTCAAATAATAAATTATGCCCCACGGGCAAGAGTTAACACTACCACATTATGTCTTTATTTATAGAGAGAAGACATCTTTTCTTCCCTGAACTTGTCCTCCAAACTCACTTTAGCACTTAAACTTAACTTTCGTTTATTTACTCCCCTTAACATCTTAAAAGTGTATTTGTTTGACCCCTAAAGCTGACGTGACATTTTTTAAAAAAAAAAGAGACGCGTTTATTTGTTAAAAAAATTAATTCAGTAATCTTATATTTAAAATATAATAAAAAAATTTAAAAAAATAAAATTAAAATTAAAATTAAAATTAAAATAAAAAATGGACACTTTTTCTCTTCTTCCTTCTTCTTCAAATCATCATCAACAACACTCAAACCTCCATTAACAACCTCAAATTTTTTCACTTTCCTCCATTAACAACAACACCTAAGAGTAACACTTTTCTTTAAATTTTTTTCACTTTCCTCCATTAACAACACCTCCAAGAACAACACTTTCCTTTAATTTTTTTTCACTTTCCTCCATTAACAACACCACCCAAGAACAACACTTTAATTTTTTTTCACTTTTCTCCTTTAACAACATCACCCAAGAACAACACTTTCCTTTAATTTTTTTCACTTTCCTCCATTAACACCACCCAAGAACAAACATGAAAACACTATTGAATAATTTTCTCCATTGAACACCATCTCAACCTTCAATCCAACTCCCTCAAAATTTAGATAAAAATTAAATTAAATTGATGATTTTATTTTTGAATCACTTATCATCAATGAAAGAACGGGGATGGGGCGTTGGAAGGGTGGCGTAGGGGTGGGGCTAAAAAGGGAGAAAGAATCACGAGAGGGGGCTGGAAGGGGATAAAGAACGGGGGGTGTGGTAGGGGCTGGAAGAGAAGAAGAGTGGGGGGCTGGAAGAGAAGAAGAGCGCGGGTGGGAGGGGGGGTTGGAATGGAGAAAGAGGTTGGGGTGGGTTGAATTTCTTATTTAATATATATATATATATATACTAAATATTTATTTTTTGCTTTTTAAAACAAAAATACATAAAAAGAGAATGTGTGTGGGATTTTTTTAAAATCCTAATTTCTTACGTGGCAATGACCTGACACTGATGTGGCACTAACATGGCGCGTGTGTAACTCACTCTCCGTTATGAGAGTGGTATTTAATTTTGAGGGGTGAAACAAATACACTTTAAAGATGTTAAGGGGAGTAAATAAACAGAAGTTAGGTTTAAGTGCTAAAGTGAGTTTGGAGGACAAGTTCAGGGGGGAAAATGTCTTTTCTCTTATTTATAAGATATTCTACAACTTTCGCCTTACAGACACGACTTATCTCAAGAATTTTTAAAGAACTTCGTAACAACAATTCATGTCCTTAAATTTGCTTTGATGTCAAAAAAAGAAAATTGCTTTGTGGATTATCCAATTTTTTATTTATTAGCAAAATATAATAGAAATTGAGAAAACAGAAAAAAACGATAAAAAAAAAATAGAAATAAAAAAAATATTGAGAAAAAAAGGAAAGAAAAAAACATAAAGATCAAGAAAAAAGCGAAGAATTAAAAAAATTGAGAAAAATAAAAATGAGAGGAAAAATAAAAATAAAGTTTGAAAAAAATGAGGGAAAAAAAGAGAACTGAAAAAAAAAAACGATCAAATAAAATAAAGAAATAAAAAAAAGAGTGAAAAAGAAAAGTAAAAATAAATAAAGATTAAGAAAGAAACGAAGAATTTAAAATATTGAGAAAATTAAAAATGAGAGAAAAAAAATAAAAATAAAGTTTGAGAAAAATGAGAAAAAAAAAAGAGAACTGATAAAAATTAAAAATAAAAGAAAAATAAAAGTTAAAGACAAATGAATTAAAAAAGGAAAAAAAAAGAAATAGATAACGCTTAAGAAAAAAAGAAAAAAATAAAGTTTGAGATAAATAAATTAAAATATGAAAATAAAATTAAAGGAAAAAAAATAAAAAGTGAAAAATAATAAAATTAAAGAAAACAATAAAAAAATGAAAATAATAAAAAATAGAATAATAAGGTAAAGGAAAAAATAAAAAGTGAAAATAAAAAAAATTTTGAAACAAATGAATTAAAAAATAAAAATAAAATTAAAGAAAAAAAATAAAAAGTGAAAATAATAAAATTAAAGAAAAAATAAAAAAGTAAAAAATAGTAAAAAAATAGAATAATAACTTAAAGGAAAAAATAAAAAGTGAAAATAATAAAAAATAAAATTTAAGAAACAAATAAGTATGAAAAGTTTTAAAAATATATTTGAGATGTAGAGGGGTAAAATGGTACTTGTACTATATTTAAAAAGTAACGAAGGTTATTCTTTAAAAATTTCTTATTCAATCTATGACATGCAATTTCGTGCCTCAATTTAGTGATAATTTCTTTTTTAATCTGACCCAACAGAAAATGGTTCCTTTTTGTATTTGGAAATAGTTTAGCTTTACAATACGCATCTTACGCTTGGTAAAATTATTTATAGAGATACAACATCTAAAATTTATTTCAATATCTTTTTTTTTATAAAAGTATTTTGTACCCAGTCAAACAATGACATCATAGAAATAAAAATGGAGGGAGTAATATACTACAATGATGTCAACTTACGACGCACAAGGTCTATTCACAGTATTGCTGATGTTGCTCCGTTTGCAGGCTTAAAAGTGTGCTTGTGAAACAGTAGTTTAAATGTGCAAACATCAAGTAAGAAAAGTGCCTCACCCATTCTCCAAGTGCGCATTGTAGCCGTTTTACTGTGCCAGCTGCCACAGTTTTGGCCTTCTGAATCACTTCTTTCATCGTCAAGAGTCTCGATCAAACAAACAAATAAAAAATTGTGTACATTCTGCATAATGTAAAGACGTTTTAACCTGTGTTTTCTGGCTTACAACAAAAGCTAGACATTACAGTGTTAGTAGCTCTCAGTGTCCTGAGAAGCAATCATACCTAATGCAGGTGATGTGTGGTCTGCTGGGATGGGTTCACAGATTTGGAGAACTTTGATTACATCAAAAGTCTATTGGTTATCTATATAGGCATCGCAATGGGGGCGGTGAGGAGACGGGTTTAGATATGTGCGAGGCAGGGCAGACTCTACGAGTGTGGGTGCGGGTTAGGGCTTAAAATAAATATTGAATAAATTACACAAATCTAGACCTAATATTTCTTATTTTTTAAAAATTTACATAAAATCTCATTTTTGAATTTTACTCTTGATACATATCAAGAAAACCTCACATCCTATTTTTACTCTACCATTAATTTTCTTTCCAAAAATATTTCCCTAATTATCAACAACTAAATCATCTTCCTTCTTGATTTTTTCTCTTCCATTAATGCTTAAATCATCTTCCTTCCTAATTTTTCTCCTCCATTGGTGCATGCAACTTTTTTTTCCTCTCCTAAAATCTCTCTTTTTTTTTTTTTCAAATCTATTGATACATATATAAATTTATTTAGTTATTCATACATATTTTTTTTAATGGTAATTCATATGATTAATAAATATGATATCATTATATAGATATTATGGTGATTTATACGATAGATACATTTTGTATGATTTTAACGGGTGATACATATGATATTAATGGGTGATATATTGTATTATGGTGATTCATAAAGTAGATACAATTATTGAGTGATTCATATGATATTAATGGATGAGATATATGGTATTATGGTGATTCATATAGTAGATACAATTTTTTATTTCAATTATTGGGTGATCCATATGTTATTAATGAAAGATAATGGTGTAGTCAGTGCAGGAAACAATAATAATAATATCTTTTTAAAAAAAAAGACTAAAAGCAGAATTGAAACATAATTAAAATTAAATCTAAAAAAAGCAGACTAAAATTAAAGACGTAAAACGAGAAAAAAGATCCAAAAAAACATATCTTTCATAATTAAAGACGAAAAAGAAAAACATAATAAAAACACCTAAATTAAATCTTAAAAAAAAAGAGAAAAATTAGATAACTTTTCATAAATAAAAGAATACAATGAATAAAAGAGAATCTATTATTTCCTTAAATAAATATTTTGTTAGTTCAAATGCATCACTTTTTTATATGTATCACCGTATAACATATGTATCACCATTTCAAAAAACCGAGATAAAATGTACAAAATAATCAGAATTTTATGTAATATCACTTAAAAATTTGGAGATTTATGTAAGTTACCCCAAAATATTACAAATTCGGGCCTCTATCAGTTGCCTCTGTCTCAAAACTGGCCTTGCAGCAATTGTTTTCGCAACTTTATATATAAATAAACACATCGTACAACTCTGTGATGCAAATTAAAAGGCAATACATACAATTTTGTTATTCCAGATGTTTAAAAAAAAAATTAGACCTTGATATAGTAACAATAGATGAAATTGATCGCTGAGAAAAACTTGGTTCCTGAATTGCATGTGCTAATTGGAACAATACAACAACCATACCTAGTATAATCCCACAAGGTCCTGAGAGAGTAGTGTATATTTAGATATTACCACTAGCTTGTGAAGTAGAAATGTTGTTTCTAATAGACTTTCAGCGCAAGTAAAAACATTACCTAACAGCTCTGAAAAGGAAACAAAATGAGAGAGAAGTCGAGACCAAATGCTAATAAAAGCATGGCCACGCATACTAAAAGCGAATAATCACACTAACTGGAGTAATAAATTACAAAAAAGAATGCAGGGCGGATTTTATTTTCGCACGTTAAGACAGAACCAGCGCATAAAAAAACCTTTGGCTTCATATGAAAAAACCATATTCTGGAATAGTTTGATCTTCATATTCTGGCTTAATCAGCTCCAATTGCCAAATTAGTGTCCACTTACTTTGATAAAGCTGATGTGACCACTTTCACGAAATCTTTGGCTTCAAGCAAGGAATTACTATCAAACGTATTACATATAATGTCATATAAACTTAACTAGTTGTATCAGCTGTAAGAAACCTGAACAATGGAACAACAAGCGTCGTCTCCTATAAATTCCCATTCTAATTGGCAGGAGTTGCTCCAGCTCCAGATGCTTGCTTTTTCATGTTAGCTATGTGCTTTCTGCCAGCGAGATGAAGTCTAAAAACAGTCTCACTGTTGCAAACAACCTCGCATACAAGACACTTGCGGACCTCATTTGTGGCTGCTCCAGCTCCAGATGCTTGCTTTTTTATGTTAGCTATGTGCTTTTTGCCAGCGAGATGACGTCTGAAAACAGTCTCACTGTTGCAAACCACCTCGCATACAAGACAATTGCGGACCTCATTTAATGCTGCTCCTCCTTCCAAAACTTTTCGTTTCTTGGTCTCCAAATTCTCCCCCTTCATTGCATCTTGCCCATTTCCAGAATTTACAAAGTGAGGCTTCTCTTGTGGTCCAATAAATGTGTTAACTGAGACCTCTGAAGGAACAAGAGATGCAGAAGCAGGGGCAAGCTTCTCTTGCTTTGCTACGTTAACAATGTGCTTTTTGCCAGCGAGATGAAGTCTGAAAACAGTCTCACTGTTGCAAACCACCTTGCATACAAGACACTTGCGGACCTCATTTGTGGCTGCTCCTCCTTCCAAAACTTTTCGTGTCTTGGTCTCCAAATTCTCCTCCTTCATTGCATCTTCCCCGTTTCCAGAATTTAATTCTACATCAGGCTTCTCTTGTGACACAGTAAATGTGTTAGCTGACACCTCTGAAGGAACAAGAGATGCAGAAGCAGGAGCAAGCTTCTCTTGCTTTGTTATGTTAACAATGTGCTTTTTACCAGTGAGATGAATTTTGAAAACAGCCTCACTGTTGCAAACCACGTTGCAAGGGAGACAACTGTGGACCTTATCTGTGGCTGCTCCTCCTTCCAAAACTTTTTGTCTTTTTGTCTCCAAATTCTTCACCAGTTCAATGGCCTTCTCCCCTTCATCTTTTCCATTTGCTGAATTCACCTGGTTAGGCCTCTTTTGCAATCCAACAACTGGGTTATCTGGCACTGCAGAAGTAGGAGCTGTGATAGCCCTGCCTCCTTTTAATTTTTCCAAACTTTTTGTGTGTCTTTTCCCTAATTTATGTTTGTCAAGAACAGTATTGCTGTTGCATTCAAGTTTGCAAACATCACACCATACAGGCTGTGTCTTACTTTTCCTTTGGACTCTTCCCCAAGACCCACTTCTCACAGGCTGGACCGGCAAGGTGGAATTCACATTTGCAGAAGTCAATTTCTCTGCACCATTTAGAGACACTGCAGCTACCTGTAGATAAAAATACTCAGATGACATTCTTTTTTAAATAGAAGAGAGTACTTGGAGATATTTTAGAATGCTGAAACTATTTAAACATATAGATGTGTGATAAGACGAATCAAGAAAATAGAAATCCAGATTTAACATGTGGACAAGATGTTTGTGGGAAATATGTAATGCAGGAAATGAACGACCCTCAAGTGAGATCTCAATCCAACAAAATATTATCATCTAAGACAACCGCATGGCTGAAACACATGGTCAATCATTTCATTAGATCATTGCGGAATAGAAACAGCATGAAGAGGTAGGTACTTCAATTAACGGCATCCAGCTTTGGCCCATGACTGATGATAGGTACATTACAATCAAATGTCTACATTTAGGGACAATTTTAAGCATCTGACTTTGAACACCAACCCATCATCAATACAACAACTACGCCTCAGTCCCAAATAAGTTGTGGTCGGCTATATGGATCCCCACCACTTTATCATTTAAGCTCATTACATATCCTCATCTAACAAAATAAATAAGAAGTAAAAAAACAAGTCAAACTAGCAAAGGATCAACACTATTATGAGCCACCTTAAATATGTCAATTGATCTAAGATAAAGACTTCTACGGGATTTGACTTTATGGTCACTGCACCTCGGTCTCTACATGTATAAATACAATCTGATTCCACAAAAGGTAAGCCTTATTATCGTTTTACCCCTCTTATCAGGTGTCACTGTTTAGTTGCATACAAAGTGATTGTTCATGTAACAATTGGAACCACCTTCCCAGTAAGAAAAATTCCTTAATTTACCACTTTGTTTGCAACACAAATGGTTCTGTAACACAAAGATAAAATTTGAATATTTGGTTGTAACTTACACAACTATAGGAGCCGAGACGTTTGGATGATTTGATGACTCATTTTGGATAAAGTTATATAAACTAACATATAGGATAGTTTTAAAGTAGACCTTGTATTAGTGATGAAAATAGGGCAGGTCAGGGTGGGGCAAGCCTTGACCTTCTAAGATTTAAAGCCTCCGTGCCCCCCCCCCCCCCCCTCCACCCCTCCCCGCCCTGCCCAGTTTATGTTATCTTTCATTCTCCTCTTTATTTTTCACTTTCCAGAATGGATTTCTTCTTCCCAACTTCTTTTGATATATATCTTTTTTAATTGGATGAAAATCAATTCCCAAAATAGAACTAGAATCACATACAATTCTATATTTTAGCTCCAAATTATGAAATGTTGAAACTTTCTAATAGAACATACAGAAAGAGTTCCTTGGAATCAAATTACATAGTTGTACCCACCAATAGAAGATAGAAAGAACTGACCTCAAATGGGATAAGAAAAAACAAATCAGAACTTTGTACCTTCAAATTGATAAGAACGTGCAGAATTCAAGAAAAATCGTCAAAAAAGTGATTTGGGTGGGAATTGACTGGAAGTAAATTTAGATTTTCTTGGACAATTTTGGAGACAGGATGGAGACGTGGCTTCAATTTTAACGGATGTTGTGATTCAAACTATGGAAAAAGAATAACATAAACAGGTCAATCCTATTTTGCCCGATCAACCCTGCCCTACCCTGTCCAATTAAAAATTTTCAATATTAATTTGGCCCTGCTTGCTCCATTTATTTGCTTTCCTTACCTTCCCTGCCCTTTTATGTGGTTTCCCTACTTTGCATCACTTGCCCTTATTGTTCTCTTTCTTGTTTCTTATTTAACATCCAAAATCTTTTCTTTAAACCTTCTCAAATTTCCACCAAAATCAACTCACAAAATACATATGGTTTTTCATCACAATAATTTTACCATCAGTACTCGTCTATAGCAATTAGAAGGAAACAAGACGCTGCAGTAGTTATGGATCGGACTAGGTTATGTAGGCATACGTCCCTTGTCTGGGATATCAATTTGAATGGCGAACTCAACTTTGTTTATGAAACAAAGGAAAACAATAAACGAATTTTACAATCCTTTGAAAAAAGTAATTATTAAATGACACCAAAATCATATACTCCCCTCCATAATTAGAAGGAAACAGAAGAAAGGAGACTGATGGAAATTCTTGAAAGATACCAAAATTGCTCCCTCTTTATTCCAATTTACATAACTTTTCCATTTTGGGATGTCCTGCAATGTCTAGTATCATTTCATTAATATATTACCTACGTCCCATTTTATGTGTCACCATTTGATCGAACACGGAATTTAAGAAATAAGCAATGACTTTGCAAAGTTTACAAAATTACCCCTCTTAAAGTTATTTTAATATTTACTTTTTAGTTGTTTTTTCTTAATAAGTGGGACCCACTAAGGATAAAATGGGAATGATGTCATTAAATAGTTACCAAATAAGGAAAGGTGACATTCTTTTTGAGACAGACCAAAAAAGAAATGGCGACACATAAAATGGGACGGAGGGAGTATTATTTATACGACTTTAGCAACTAATAAAAACTCAAATTACTTCTCTTCCACCAAAAGAAATGTTTGAGCTACATTGTATTATTGGAGGCAGGAATTCTAACATCTACTATATATAGAAGATACAAAAAAATGCCCTTGTACATACAATGCAACTTTCCACCCCTCCAGCTCCGCCCCTAACTATAAAGATAACTCTATCCACCAAAACGTCGGAAGATTAAAAAAAACCCGCCTATTGTCCCGAGGTTGTTACTTCACCTCATCGACTCCTAGACCAGCCCCGTGGAAAACAGTTAATTATATATTGTACTCCATCACAACTGTGATATGTCAGGAGAGGTGATGAATCGCACGTCAATTTGGGAATTAGGTTTAAGTTCAGCTGACTCGAGAAAGGGAGCAGAGACACGTGGTTAGTAAAGGAGCTCCATTCATTACACGTGCCAGCTCAAGTGTAATGAACAAAGGGCCGAGATATAGTGGGGCTTTCACGCGGATCAAGTAATTCAACGGCCAAGATCATTTCAGTTAATTGGGTCAAGTTAGTTAGTTCGCTAACAGATTGGGCGGGAATAATAACTGTACGGAGAGCTAAACTAACAGATTGGGTGGGAATAATAACTGTACGGAAAGCTAAACTAAGGCAGTTACGAATACTGGTAAAATCTCAACGTTGTTTCCAAATTCTCTTCTTCCTCGATTCTCTCAACTTTCTTACCAACTTTTTTTATTTCTACCAATCACATTCTGGTAAAATCTGAACGTTCTTCCTCAATTCTCTCAACTTTCTTCCAAACACTTTCATTTCTACCAATTACAGGGAAATCACCATTGAAGGATAACCATTTATTCAAATAGCCTTTCAGTTGTTTTTGCTTTAGCCTTAATAACGGTAGATTGTATTAAATCATTCCAATCCCAATTTGTTGTCTCAACTTATAATTACAACCTAAGAATATTACAAGAACTAATACACCACATCAACAACAACATACTCAGTCAAATCCCACAAGTGGGCGCGGTCTGGGATGGGAAGGCTAGAGTGTACACAGACCTTACCACTACCTCGTGGAGGTAGAGGCTGTTTCCTAAAGACCCTTGGTTCAAGTGCAACTAATATAACACGTAGATCCAATTAACATATCCGACATATATATGGAACTAATAAGCAATAATTAACAAACAGTAGAATTATAGACTTACCTCACCAAGCCTGTAAGGATCATTTGCCCTCAAAAGTTGCACCACATTGGGGTCCTGATAATACACCAGCGTTGGTTTGCTGCTAGCAGCATTGGTGTGGTCATAACCAAACACCAAACAATGTCCTTGGCCATAACTAGGGTTAGGGTTTTGAGGCACAGACCGATAGGGGTCGATCGGGTTAGGGTATAAGGTATTGTCTAGTGGTACTCCAGGCCATGGATTGAAACTGCACTTCATTGGAATTATAGAGGAAGACAGCTGGATAGAAAGGATGGGGATTCAGTGTTGGATTTCTTGTTTGAAATGGGAAAGTTGTTGTGATGGGCGGAATTGACTAGGAAATAGTAATTAACCTTGCACTTACCAGTTTACTCTTTTATTTTTATTATATATATATATATATGTTTCTTCTCCAACTCTTATCTTTTACGAGTTAAAATTTACGACGAGTATCTAGTGCCCTCTTTTTTGTCTGGTAAAGCAGAAAGTTACAGTATTATGTTAGTATCCGGCATTAGTGAGAAGTGGGGCAGAGGTGCCGCTAACATTGTTCTAAGGAAAGTCATACGAAATAAGGATAGGAGAATTATGAATTGGCCACTTTACCCATCTGTTTGATGATGGTTTGTGGTAGTTTCATAATATACGGTATAGTATAGTACTATATAGTATAATATAATATAATGTTTGGATAGATCATATCATTTACTACTGTTTAATAACAGTTTTTTTTGTTTGGTTTGATGGTATGGTATTATATCGTAACAGATAAGTTTACTAAAATATCCCTAATTATTAAAATTTATAATAATTAGGGATATTTTCTTATTAACTATGAGCAGGATTTTCTTTGTGTTGTCACTGGCCTATAAAAACACATCCAGAGAGCATCTACCACCGAACCTCTCAGTAGAACTTTGCTGAACAGTTTGCAGAATAGTGAAGTAGGATACACAATCTGTACAGAGAATACAATTCTTGATGTTGGACTAGGTAGATTTAGTAAAGCTTTACTCCTGTTTCAAAACAATCTTAGAAAAGCTTAAATCAGTGAGGGAGCTATCCATTTCAAAATAAAGTAAGATGAAAGAGGCAGGAAAGTGCAAGCTTACGGATAACCTTGCAGGTCCTTGATAGATGTCACGATCCGAACCAAGGCCCTAGCCGTGACGAGCATCCTGAACCATAGTGATCCAAACACTCTTTTACATCTGGTCATCATGCACAAAACTTGAATAATAAAGAAAAGATGCAGAAGTAAAATAAACGAAATCATGGTCCTATTCTGAAATCTGTTTAACAATACGGAAATAAGTTCATCAATATTTAGACAACATCTTTTTCAGTCTGCGAAATCTTTATTATATATGACATCAATAAATTATCTGAATCTGGGACAAAGCCCCCAGTGGACCAAAACCATACCAATTAACAAATGACTGAAATGAAATAGGTCTTCCGAAATAAGAAGGCTCACCAACAGCACACTTCTATTCTATCTAAAAATTCTACGGCTTAGCAGGACCTCTAGACTGAGCCTCAGACCCTGAAATATAGGGGATCAATACAATTGTACTGGTACGCAGAGAAATCCAAAATAATGCATTATATATATATATATATAAAATATATGAGAGCAGGTTATGAAACGTTATGCATGATATAGTTTAAAATACATGGGCCATCTCAAATGATCTTAAAACAATCTTTTCAATGCAATTCTATGCTTTGTGTTACTTCTGAGCTAGGTGGTACACCCTACATATCTGAAAGTATCCCACGGGTTATATGGGATCCACCCTTAACTCGGCAGCCAAGCCCCCAACCCAAGTTTGCCGCAAGGGTTGGAGTATTTGCTTATCTTCTACGCCACAGGACCGTCGCCAGCGTACAATAATAATATACCCGTATCGGCAAAATACGATTTTGGGCAATGAGTTTTATGGCTCATGCCTTCTGCAGATAACCACCTAACATCTCTTAAGCCCATTTTTAATCTGTTCTAAACATGCATCTTTCTGAAATCAACTTCTAAAATTCTAAGCAAAAATCTGTATCTTTAGTCTGTTCTAAATTTGCTATGGCATTATCTAAATTTGGTATCGTCATACCAAGACTTGCAAGTCGTACTTCTGGGCCATAATTATCATATTAAAATCTCTTCTTTCAAAACATAAAGCTTGGACCACCATACTTCAGACAATTCAAAAGATCCACACTTCAAACATTTATCAAATCAAGCAAAAATCATTTTTTTTAGCATTTCAACAAATATGTGGTGGTCATGAAGTTTGTGACAAATCATGTAGTTCTTTCGTGATATATATATATATATATATTCAACATCATTCAATCATGTAAGAATCCCCTCTCTTCAATTCAGAACCATAATCAAGTCATAAACAAAATCAAGACATTTATATCAAGCTTCTCAAAATGCATTCGAAATAATCCATATCGTATGAAAAGAATAGGAAATCATAGCAAGAGAGAGGCTCTATATGTTCATGCTCTCAATTAAATCTTCAAACTCAAATTCATACATACATATACACGAGTACAAATCAATTAGGGGGAAAGGCCTCAAGACCAAAACAATAATATCATTAAGGAATTCATAATGCAAGATTATAAACATAATTTCAGAACCCCTTTCGTAAATTCATGATTTCTAAACTTTAAACCATATTCAAAGTGTTTTCAACCAGCCCATCTAGTTTTAGGAAAACCCTACGTACCTTAGTTGCGAAGAATTCACGAAGAAATTTCAAAAAGATTTGACCTTTAGGCTTGATTGTCCAAACCCTAGTTGTTTTCTCCCCTTGTGTTCTTGAAAGATGAATGTTTGGGAACTTCAGAGAGTTAGAGCGTTATTAATAAGCCTAAATTCGTTTAACGATGATTAGGGATAGTTTGGGGATGTGAAAAGACTTGGTTGCCCTAAAAAATGACTTAAAAATAAAGTTTTTACGCTTTTGGGCCATAGGGCATGCAAGACATTGCCTATGGCCTAAGTTAGGCAGTACCACGCATTGTTTATCGCCCAAAATGGCTGGGTGTCGCATTTCCCATTGCCCAAAATGGGTTGGGCGACGCACTGCCCATGGCACAACACTTCCAGTAGCATTAGGCGATTTGCCAGGCAACGCACTCCATTTTGCAAAGTTATAACTTTTCTCTTGGGTATCAGATTTGGACAAAATCGGTATCGTTAGAAAGCTACTTCGAAGACCTTTCATTTGATATATAGTAGGCCCTCTAATTCATTATATACAAAAAGTTATGGTCGATTAAATTTAACCCAAGTTTCGACGCTCACTAAAACTAAAACATTAGGAAAGCTTCCAACTCGTCCTTGGGTTAAGGGGCCTCTATGATCTCAATTCATGCTCAACTAGATTCTTACACTACATAATTGATAAACACACTATATTTACAGCGGATTTATGGCTTTTGGAACCTTTACGCGAAGGAAATGACAGTTTACGTTTTAGCCTGAAATGTGGGGTGTTACATAAGCTTCTCGCAGAACATATGAATATTAGCATTCTCCATCTTACAAGATACAACAAAAAGACTTAAACTTAGAGACACTACTTGTATATACCCGAACATCAATCAACATACTTCATCATTTTCAACTCACAATTCTCCCGTAGTATATCTAACCACAGAATTTGTGCCCCGTCATATAATACTTCTAGGTTGAAGCCTAGCTCAGAGGAGAGAGGTGCTAACTTAGACTACGGGACCCCGTACTCTACATCACAGAAAGAAATCACCTCACCTCATCACTATAATCCAACAACCACAAGTATTAATTCAAAGATACTAACAGATGACACATTGGTTTGTATTTTCATCAATCGCAAAATTCAAGCCTACCACTACTATACCCCACTTCATGGATCTCTCCACTAAGGCCAGCAAATTCAATCATTTTCACAAAGATTTTCGCCTTATACTTTCCTCCTAACTATTTCACGTTAAGAATATTCATCTCCCCCCCCCCCCCCCGGTCCTATAACCTTAGTTCAAGAAATCTTATTGAAATTTTTTCACCTACAACGACATCTACTCCCCTACCTGAAACATTACTCCGCTCCCACAACCACCATCATACTGACATACGGAGGGTCATTAGGGGACCCGAGCATAAACATCATGAATGGAAGTAACACTTATCAATTCATATCTTATACTTATTGCACTTATCAATGAGGGACAGGAGGTGAAGATGCGATAGAATAGACACAACACAACACAACATGGCTTCCTTAGGACAAACCAAAATGAGAAACATGGATGCAAATATCATGAGCTATATGGCATAAAGCCAAAATTTATGCCGTTAACAACTAAGATAAGGATTTCACTTGAAGTGATTGCTCCTCATTTAAAGAGCTAAAATTTTCTATGATTTAGCATCAAATTTATCACCTTATCTAATTCCGGCATAAGATGATCCGTAACATATAGAAACATATTTTCTTGGTTCCCAACATACTGTGAGTCATAGATTTGGATCATGAGCAACATAACATATGGCTTGGATACTCGAAATATTGGATCACTGAGGGACATTGTTACTTCTTGGTTGGAGGTTGGAACATAACATGAGTTACATAAAGAGTTCAAACTTTAGGCATAGGCAAAACATGAATAGATGATGTAAGACATTAGCAGGATACTCTCCTAAATTGAAGTATGAGGATTATGTTGGAGTAGAATTAGGTTCATCATTACTCCTTCCCGCAATTTGCTGCATTGAGAAAACTTCGGGAATCAAAGTCATAATCCTAGACTTACGAACATATCCCCTTACCAATTCTATAGCCACAACTCTCAACATAAAAGAGACATCACCACATACTTAAACTTTAAACTCTCCCTGGAGAACTATACTCTGAAGGCCTTGCCTTCCGGGAAAAAAATGTAGCTCTTAACTTTCGCTAACCTCTATAGCCATCACTCTAAAACTCCCACTCCCATGAGCGTACGTATTCACACTCCTTATCACAAAAGGGATATCAATATATACATGAGTACAACTCCTCTCATTTATTTCTAATACAAGGACACTAAATTCTTTCTGGGATATCCATTCGGGAACACTAATCATAACTTCCTCTAACCCCCAAAGTTACCAACTTATGACTAATATTATTATAGGCATGGGCATCCACTATACCAAACACTAAATACTCTATCTTCAACTCCTTAGAATACTCGCATTACACCTCTATTCACATAACTTACAACTTAACAGAATTTGTTAAAATCATACCTAAGACTCATATTACCTACCAGTATTTCCTCAATTCAACTCTAACGAACACCGATCAATAACTCACCAGACTTCTCCATACTATAATTTTAAGAACATAAACTAGGTACATAAAACACCTATACACATAAATGCTAAACTTTCCCTTTTTAAGTATACTCTAAAGGCATTGCTTTCCCAGAATGCTACTCTTAATTTTTGCTATCCTCTATCGCCATCAACCTACAACACACAGTCTCATGAGCATACACAACCTCACTCCTTATCACATAAAAATCCACTCTCCACTACTTAACCTTCTAACATTAGACCGTTAATCGCATAACTCATATCATAAATCTTACCTAACGTCATACTACCAAGGGATGCAACTTATTCTTATATACTTGCGCCCTTATCCACTTAATGACTCACCCACAATTCATTATTTTAACACTAGTTCTCATATACACATATACCTTACAATTACCACTTAAACTTTTCATAAATTATCAACCTAGGCTCTTTCATAATTCACATCAAGCCTACTAATTCATTCCCACAAAACATACATTATTAACCTTAAGATACTCCTCTTACCGCCACATTCTAAGTCTAAAGTTCAAGCCTATAGTCTAGCAACAATCACGTACAACCGGTGAAGCATGCAACATATGATACTAGTCCATCAAATTGGAAAATTCAACCCAAATACCTCATTTCACTTAACTAGTACCTAAAACCAAATCACCTCCATGATATTAATACTACACCTCAAAATCTATTACATACCTTCTCATAAGTAGTACTAGTTTACAACCACTAAAGATAAGAAAGTCAAGGGGGTAAAGTTACATAATAGACATGATCAACCTTAATCTTATAGTATAGCCCAATACGATCTTATCTACATATTATACTTTCTCACATCATACTTACTTACCCAAGCATACATTTAGACTACCTTAAAATTCCACAAATAATAATGAGTCTATACTTATAACTTATTGGCAAGTCTAAACACTTTTGTTCACAACCTATAAGGGATTTCTATAACCACCATAACTATCCACTCTAAGATCCTTCCCTATTTTTGAATAGATAATAATCACAGCCAAAAACTTTCTCTGTCTAATACCTTACAATCTACAAATATTACTACCACATTAGTCTATCACTATAAGATGAAAAATCATCCCTCAATCAACGGTTATACAACTAAAAATAATTATTTACACAAAAGTCTCCCTCACTCTTACTTCTAACCTTGTGACTTCATATCACCAACTTCTTGGTCCAATCTCATTATCGATGGGTCATGACACTAAAACTTTAACTTATACTACTACTCGGGTGGAAATACAGTTCCAACATTCTGCTACACATCCATCCCCTTATGCATGACATCTACAACATAAATTTTAAAAAGGACGTAATACACTTAATACCTCAGACTGAAAAGCACAATTTCCTCAGAATCAGAGTTGCACGAGAATCAATACACCTTAAAGCACTAATGAATTATTCCTAAGTCCTTGCATAATTTTATAATCTTTTATGACCCAATAAGAAAAGGACTATATTGTTTGGATTCTAAGCTTCTGCACTTGAATCACCTCAACAATGAAACATATCTAAGAACGTCACAGTATGGAAAGAATTAGGATAACTTTACTTTCGTATGGATGACACCATAGCACAAACTAGAGTATAAAAAATGAATATTCTGACTCCATAGCACGAACTAGAATATGAAGAGAGAGAAACATTCCTAAATACCTCGTAGCCTCCTACTTATAAGTGTGGCGTACTACACACCCATAAACAGGACTCTACTCGATGCGATTTTGCAGATACCCTGGGACCATGAACTGTGCTTTAATACAAAGTTTGTCACGACCCAAACTGGGGCCCTAGCCGTGACGAGCATCCCGAACCATAGTGATCCGAACACTCTTCTACACCTGGTCATCATCCATAAAACTCGAATAATAATGAAAAGATGTGAAAGTAAAATATACGAAATCTGAGTTATATTCTAAAATCTGTTTAACAATACGAAAATAAGTTCATCAACATCTAGACAACATCTTTTTCAGTCTGTGAAATCTTGACTATATTACAACATCAATAAACTATCTGAATTTGGGACAAGGCACCCAGTGGACCAAAACCATACCAATTAACAAATAACTGAAATAAAATAGGCCTTTCGAAATAAAGTAGGCTCACCAACAGCACACTTCTCTTCTGTCTAAAAATTCTATGGCTTATCAGAACCTCTAGACTGAGCCTCAGACCCTAAAATATAAGGGGTCAACACAATTGTACTGGTACGCAAAAAAATCCAAAATAATGCATTTATATATATATAAAATAGATGAGAGCAGGTTATGAAATGTGATGCATGATATAGTTTAAAATACATGGGCCATCTCAAATGATCTTAAAACAATCTTTTCAACCCAATTTTATGCTTTGTGTTACTTCTGAGCTAGGCAGTTGTAATAGCCGTGCTTATTCCTAGCTAGAAATCATCTCAAGGATGTTAGTACTTTCTTTGAAATAAAAATATATTTTTGTACCCATAGTATTTTTGATATTTCTACTTTCTATCATGTGAGAAATTGAGTTAGCTTTCTAACGATACCAATTTTGTCCAAATCCGACACCAGACGAGGAAATTATGGATGTTTTACTCAGAACTAACCGAAATGCCCAGGTGCGACATCCAAGTTGACGGACCGCCAAACAAGTGACAGACCGCCACTTTGACCGTCACAGCCAAGGTAGTAGGACCACGTTCTCGATAAGGATTTACGGACGAGTTGGTAGACCATCAGATTTTGACGGACCATCATCCAGGTCGTCAACTCTTATCCAGTGAACCCCATTTCTGGTCCACGTATGACGGTCAAAATGACATACCATCAAGTTCCTGACGGATCGTCAGTTAGGTCATCACACTCCATGTTCAGTTTACTTCCAGGCCATTTTAACAGGGGTATTTTGGTTACTTACCACTCACCTATATATACCCAGATGAGTCCGAATTCAGCCAATTTTGCTCATTATTATTTCACAAACAAAAACTAGGGTTTTTATCTAAATTTAATCTCCAAGAACAAGACCTAATCTTCTTTAAAAATAAAAGGATTTCAAATCCTTCAAGTTCAAAAACATCAAGAACCTTGAGTCAGGTATGCGTAGTGTTCATCTATGGATCCATTTCGTTCATAGAGCTCAAGAACCATGTTTTAAATATTATTTTATGATTGTCTTGTTATGATATGAGCATGTACATGTTGATTATTGTTGTTTAAGTTTCAATATGATATCTAAAGGTGATTTCATTAAGTATATGTGTATGTTAGTTGAAACCCATGATCCTTAGGTGGCGTAATATGGTGAAATTTATGAACACACTTAAGCTAAAAGAATGTATGCAAAGTGTTTGATAATATGCCTAGATGATAGAATTCATGTCCCATGATTTAATAGTGCTTAAATGACAAGTCCATGCTCTATGCTTTACAATTTTCCATGAATTCCATGTGAGTAATATGTGTTGTTGTTCTGATATAGATTGACCATGATATTGAAGCTATGCAAGTATATACATATTGTATGAATTTTCCTTCCATGTATAAGATGTTGAGAACTATGCTTAGTGTGAAATCCCCTACTCATGATA
>NC_061112.1:90609286-90629927 GCF_002878395.1 Capsicum annuum | reverse complement strand
GCATGGACTTGTCATTTAAGCACTATTAAATCATGGGACATGAATTTAATAGTGCTTAAATGACAAGTCCATGCTCTATGCTTTA
Organism: Capsicum annuum; assembly: GCF_002878395.1. Lineage (NCBI taxonomy): Eukaryota > Viridiplantae > Streptophyta > Magnoliopsida > Solanales > Solanaceae > Capsicum > Capsicum annuum. The sequence continues at coordinate 90,629,842 of NC_061112.1, read as the reverse complement.
CAATTTTCCATGAATTCCATGTGAGTAATATGTGTTGTTGTTCTGATATAGATTGACCATGATATTGAAGCTATGCAAGTATATACATATTGTATGAATTTTCCTTCCATGTATAAGATGTTGAGAACTATGCTTAGTGTGAAATCCCCTACTCATGATATGGTAAATTGTGGACTCTACTCTTACGATCAAGTCAGTCATGTGTGTTAGTTTCCTTCCATTGAGTCCTAGGGTACTTGTACCCGAAAAATATAGTTATGTACCTATATCTATGTTATGTTATCATGATAATCTCAATCAAGCCATGATCTATATAACTCATTCGGGCATGTGACTCAGGAAACCTCAGAAATCTCATGATCTCGGTTAATTCTCAAATAGTAGCACTAATCCGTCAGTCAACAGAAGTCAGTTACTCAGTCTATGTACCGTCAATTAAATCATATCCAGTCTCTTCAGATGGGAGTTCAAATTAGCACCGAGTAAACCCAAGGATGGGAACTCACCTGTCAGTTTAGGGTATGATTCTTAGTAATCATCCTTGTGTTCCAGAACTACATAGCCAGCGTAGGTTGAGACATCTTAACCTGTCAGATTAGGGTTGATGAGGTGGCTTAATCCATCAGTTGAGGGTTTCCACAGTTCTCATTTTGAGTACCTGCCATCTAAGGGTCACTCACAGCTATCTTTACCAGTGGTGTGGTATTGACACCCTTCCAGTCGAGGCAGATATTGGACCCCGACTTAGCTATATACGTTATTGGGGCATGTCGGTCAAACAACTGCCTCCCACAATTTCAGTCCCAATCTTAGTAAAAGAACTTAGATAGTTCTTTAGATTTTAGTATATCAGGACTGTCAGATACAGTCAATCAGTTACAGAATGGAACACAAATAGTTCCATTAGATTCAGGACTGTCAGACATATTCATCTATGTTATCAGAATTTTAGTATTTGTCATGCTAGATATCATTAGATCATGTATTAGTGTCCAGATCTAGATATCATGTAATCACGATCTCAGTTACTATGTATATATGTTTGCACTCTTACGTTCATGTCAGTCAGTCAGTTAGCATCGTTCATACATGTAAACCCTTTTTGTATTTAGCCTACCCACTCGTATACTCAGTACTCCCAGTTGCACAGACATATTTATGCTATGGTGCTTTCTTTCACGTTACATCATAGGTTCACAGATATGAACTCCAAATCAATAGTAGTAGTAGCATTCCAGTCACAGAGTTGTAGTGAGTCCTTATTCATTCGAGGATGATATTATTTATTTCATTTATTATTTCAATTCAGTTTTGCTAGACGGAGTTAGTTGGACACATGTTCCTTCAACTCCTTATTCAGACAGTATTTAGAGGCTTTCAGATTTAGCTCAGATTTGATTTAGATTTCAGTTGTTTTGGGTATTCGTTACCCTATATGGATGTTATGATTTGTCAGATATTCTATGCAGTTGAACCTTATGGCCTATTGTTTATGTTTTCCATATTATTTTGTCATATATTGTAGTGTACAGGTACAGATATCAGTCATGGGTTAGCTTGTGGTCCTTCAGGGTCATAAGCATCGTGTAGCATTCCAGTTCAGAAAATCAGGCCGTTACAAACTTGGTATCAGAGCCTAAGGTTCAACAGAGTCCTAGGAAGACTGTTAGCCATATCTAGTAGAGTCTTGTGCATGGGTATGTTGCACGCCATATTTATGTGCAAGAGGCTATAAGATGTTTTAGGAACAATCTCCCTTCTTTTGGTATTCATATTGTGTTAGTGAGCATAATCTCAAGTTAAACTCTCAGTCTAATTCGTTCTTCTCTTATTTCAAAATATGCCTCCAAAGATAAGAAACCAGCCAGCTCCTCAGCTCGAAGATTCTTTGGGCAAACATGTTTCTCATACGGAGTTTAGGGCCGCATTCACCATACTTGCTCAGTCTGTGGCTTCCCAAAATGAACGACCACTAGTTATTCCGGCCAATCCAGTGGCAACTCAGCCGCAGCTAGAATTTGGGACTTCACCGAATAAACCCTCCATCTTTCTTCGGGTCTAAGTCTGATGAAGACCCTCAAGAATTCATTGACCAAGCCCAGAAGGTCATAGACATCATGGGAGTTACTTCTTGTTAGAGTGCTGAGTTAGCCATATACCAGTTACAGGATGCTACTCACACTTGGTACAAACAGTGAAAGTTCAAGATGTTAGAGGATGTAGGTCCTACAGAGTGGGAGGAATTTGTCATGACTTTTTTAGATAGATTTTTTTCCCAAGAGCTGAGGGAGGCAAAAGTTCTAGAGTTCATTAACCTCAGGCAGGGAAATATGACGGATAAAGAGTATTCTCTCAGATTTACTCAGCTAGCCAGATATAGCCTTTATGTGGTTGTAGACAACAGGGCTAAGATGAGCAAGTTCGTGCCAGGGGTGAATGATAGCGTGGTAAATAAGTGTAGGTCTGCAATGCTGAACAGTGATATGACTTTATCCAGGCTCGTGACTCATGCTCAACAAATAAAGGAGCAGAAGATTATGACTAGGGAGAGGCAGAATAAGAGAGCAAGGTCAGGTAGTTTTAGTTTTACTCAACCAAAATCAGAAGGAGGAAATCATTCGCAGTTTCATCCTAAGCTAGCAATTCCATCTCCTTCCTCCGCCAGTGATCGAGCACTAGGCTCTAAGTCTCAGGGTAGTGTTAGCAGTACCCAAACTAATCCCCTATGTCAGACTTGTGGTAAGAACCACAAGGGTAACTGCAGAGCTGGTAGCGATGTTTGTTTCGGTTGTGGCAAGCCAGGCTACAGGATTAGAGAGTGTCCGCAATCAGGTCTACAGGGTCAGCAGAATCGCTCCACAGCCCAGTCCGATCGCCCAAATCAGCAGGGTGCCGCTTCCAGTGCTACTGGTGGGCAACGCCCAAATAGACTCTTTGCTCTTCAGACCCGACAGGATCAGGAAAATTCATCGTTACTAGCCCGTTACAAATTTTCTATGTTCATGTTTATGTTTTGCTAGATCCAGGTGCATCCTTATCTTTTATTACTCCTTATATAGCAGGCAATTTTAGAATCAGTCCTAAAATTTTAGCAGGGCCTTTTTCAGTCTCTACCTCAGTGGGTAAAACCATCATAGCTCGGTGGGTATGCAAGCACTGCCCGGTTATGATATTTCAGAAAGCCACATCAGTAGATTTAGTCGAGTAAGAGATGACTAATTTTGATGTCATTCTCTACATGGATTAACTTCATTCCTGCTATGCCACAGTCGACTACAGAACCAGGGTAGTTCAGTTTCAGTTCCCAAATGAGCCCGTCCTAGAGTGGAAGGGTAGTACATCATCTTTCAGGGGGCAGCTTATTATCTGCCTTCGGGCAAGGAAAATGATTTCTAAGAGGTGTGTGTATCATCTCGTGCATATTATAGATTCCAGTTCTGAATCCTAGTCTTGAATCAGTCCCAATTGTAAATGTGTATTCAGACGTGTTTCCTGAATATCTTCCAGGCATTCATTCCAAAAGGGAAATAGACTTTGGTATTGATCTTCTTATAGATACTCAAACTATTTCTATTCTGCCATACAGAATGGCACCAGCACAACTCAAGGAACTGAAAGATTAGTTGAAGGATCTCTTAGATAAGGGATTCATCAGGCCCAGTGTATCCACATAGGGTGCACCAGTCTTATTCGTGCATAAAAAAGACGATTCTTTCAGGATGTGTATTGATTACCGTCAACTCAATAAAGTTATGGTCAAGAACAAGTATCCTCTTCCCAAAATAGATGACTTGTTTGACCAACTTTAGGGTGCCAGCTATTTCTCCAAAATAGACCTCAGATCAGGCTACCATCAGCTCAGAGTTAGAGAATGTGACATCCCAAAGACAACTTTCCGTACTCGGTATGGTTACTTCGAGTTTCTAGTTATGTCCTTTGGTCTTACCAATGCCCCAGCCGCTTTCATGGACTTGATGAACTGTGTATTCAAGCAGTACTTGGACATGTTCATCACAACCTTCGTAGATGATATCCTGGTCTATTCTCGCACAGAGCGTGATCATTCAGACCATCTCAGGATTGTTTTTCAGACTTTCAGAGATCACCAGTTATTCGCCAAATTTAGTAAATACGAGTTTTAGAAAAGATCAGTAGCATTTCTTGGCCATATTTTTTTCGGTGATGGCATTAGAGTAGATTCTCAAAATACCAAAGCGGTAAGAAACTGGCCTCGCCCCATTTCTCTATTAGATATCAGAAGTTTCTTGGGATTGGCTGGCTATTACAGATGGTTTATCGAGGGATTTTCTTATATTGCATCCCCCATGTCCAGATTGACTTAGAAGAAGGTCAAGTTTCAGTGGTCAGATCTTTGTGAGAAGAGTTCTCAAGATTTGAAGACTCGACTCACCTCATCTTCAATTCTATCTCTTCTAGATGATTCAGATGGGTTCGTGGTATATTGTGATACGTCTAGAGTGGGTTTAGGCTGTGTCCTTATACAGCATAGTAAGGTCATAGCCTACGCTTCCAGATAGTTAAAGCCCCATGAGAAGAATTATCCTACTCATGATCTTGAGTTAGCAGCCGTAGTATTTCCCTTACAGATTTGGAGGCATTATCTATATGGAGTTCATGTAGATGTCTTCACGGATCATAAGAGTCTCCAATATGTCTTTTCTTAGAAAGATCTCAATCTTCGTCAGAGAAGGTGGTTAGTGCTTTTGAAAGATTATGACATGAGTGTCCTTTACCATTTGGGCAAGGCCAACATTATGGTCGACTCTCTCAGTAGACACTCCATGGGTAGTGTTTCTCACATCGAGGAAAACAAGAAGAAGATAGCTCAGGAAATCCATCAGCTCGCCAGACTAGGTGTTCGCTTAGTCGCTTTTTCAGAGGGTGGTGTATGTGTTCATAGCAGTTAAGAGTCATCTCTAGTTTTTGAGGTGAAAGAAAAGCAAGACAGGGATCCTAGCCATGTCAAGATAAAAGAGCCAGTTCAAAATCAGAGAGTAGAGGTTTTCTCCCAAGAAGGAGATGTGGTTCTTCGTTGTCAGGTTTGTTTATGTGTTCCAGGTGTAGATGACTTAAAGCAGTGGATTCTTGCAGAAGCGCATGGTGCGCGATACTCTATTCATCCAAGGGCCACTAAGATGTACCGCGACCTACGAGAAATCTATTGGTGGAGTGGAATGAAGAGAGATGTTGCAGAGTTCGTGGCTAGGTGCTCTACATATCAGCAAGTTAGGATAGAGCATCAGAAGCCTATTGGACCCATGCAGGAGGTCACCATTCCTACTTGGAAGTGGGAAAAAGTGAACATAGGGTTCGTGATTGGTTTACCTCGAACTCATCATCAGTACGATTCAGTTTGGGCTATTGTAAACAAGATGACCAAGTCAGCTCATTTCGTTCTAGTTCATACCTTTTATTCAGTCGAGGATTACGGTAAACCCTATATCAAGGAGTTGGTCAGATTACACAATGTTCCATTATCTATTATTTCAGACAGAGGTACCTAGTTCACCTCTCACTTCTGGAAAGCATTCCAAAAGGGTCTTGGTACCCAAGTCCATCTCAGTACAACCTTTTATCCTCAGACAGATGGTCAACCAGAAAGGACCATTCAGACTCTTAAAGATATGCTAACGGCATGTGCAATTGATTTCAAGGAAAGTTGGGAAAACCACTTACCTTTGATTGAGTTTGCATACAACAATAGCTATCATACCAATATTAAAATAGCTCCAGTTAAAGTTCTCTATGGAAGGAGGTATAGATCTCCAATTGGATGGTTTGAAGTTAGTGAGGCCTCAGTCATAGGTCCTGACTTGGTTTTCGATGCCTTAGAGAAAGTTCAGTTGATCAGAGAGAGATTCTGGGGTGCTCAAAGCCAACAAAAGTCTTATGTTGATATTTGTAAAAAGGATCCCGAGTTTGAGATCGATGACTATGTCTATCTCAAGATCTCTCCCATGAAGGGAGTGAAGAGGTTCGGCAAGAAAGGGAAACTCAGTCCCCGCTATGTCGGTCCCTTTAGGATTCTCAGTCATTTAAGAAAGGTAGCTTATGCATTTGAATTGCCTTCAAATTTAGCCTCAGTTCATCCGATCTTCCATGTATCCTTTCTCAAGAAGTGAATAGGTGACCTAGCGGTTGTAGTCCCTATACAGAACGTTGATATTCAGATTAGTCTCTCTTATGAAGAGATTCCAGTTGAAATCTTAGACTATCAGACTCATCGATTGAGGAACAAAAAGGTCCCTCTAGTTAAGGTTCTTTGGATAAATCAGTCCATCGAGGGAGCTACTTGGGAAGCAGAAGCAGATATGCATACCAAGTATCCTAACCTCTTCTCCGCCGATTCAGATCAAGCTCAAGGTAATAGTTCACCTTAAGCTTATTTAGTTTCATATTCATGTTCCCATTATAAACGTGGTATATACTACTATTTCATACTCTGTCATGCATTTATGTATCAGTTCAGTTATAAAATCATACATCAACTATGCATTCTCATCTTGAGAAACTCATTTTATCAGAACACTTAGTCACACATTCATGTACCAATTAGCCATGCATCAGATGTGCATGAGTTCAGTATATTTAGCATGTCAGTCATAAAGTCATGTCTTAGTCACTCATGTTCAGTATATGTTCATTTATTATTTTCCCTCTTAGTCAGTCTCATTCGAGGATGAATAATCTCAAGGGGGAGATATTGTAATACCCATGCTTATTCCTAGCTAGAAATCATCTCAAGGATGCTAGTACTTGCTTTGAAATATAAATCTATTTTTGTACTCGTGGTATTTTTGAGATTTCTACTTTCTATCACGTGAAAAATTGAGTTAGATTTCTAACGATACCAATTTTGTCCAAATGCCACACCAGACGAGGAAGTTATGGATATTTTACTCAGAACTGACTAAAACGCCCAGGTGTGACATCCAAGTTGACGGACCGCCAAACAAGTGATGGACCACCACTTTGATCATCACAGCCAAGGCAGTAGGGTCACGTTCTGGATAAGGATTGACGGACGAGTTGACGGACCATCAGATTTTTTACAAACCGTCATCCAGGCTGTCAACTCTTATCCAGTAAACCCATTTTTGGTCCACGTATGACGGTCAAAATGACGGACCGTTAAGTTCCTGACGGACCGTCGCTCGGGTCGGCACATGCCATGTTCAGTTTACTTTCAGGCCATTTTAACAGGGGTATTTTGGTCACTTACCACTCGCCTATATATACCCAGATGAGTCCGAATTCAGCCAATTTTGCTCATTATTATTTCACAAACAAAACTAGTGTTTCTCTCTAAATTTAATCTCCAAGAACAAGATCCAATCTTCTTTAAAAATCAAAGGATTTCAAATCCTTCAAGTTCAAAAACATCAAGAACCTTGAGTCAGGTATGCGTAGTGTTCATCTATGGATCTATTTCTTTCATAGAGCTCAAGAACCATGTTTTAAATATTATTTTATGATTGTCTTGTTATGATATGAGCATGTACATGTTGATGATTATTGTTTAATTTTCAATATGATATCTAAAGGTGATTTCATGAAGTATATGTGTATGTTAGTTGAAACCCATGATCCTTAGGTGGCGTAATATGGTGAAATTCATGAACACACTTAAGCTAAAAGAATGTATGCAAAGTATTTGATAATATGCCTAGATGATAGAATTCATGTCCCATGATTTAATAGTGCTTAAATGACAAGTCCATGCTCTATGCTTTACAACTTTCCATGAATTTCATGTGAGTGATATGTGTTGTTGTTGTGATATAGATTGACCATGATATTGAAGCTATGCAAGTATATACATATTGTATGAATTTTCCTTCCATGTATAAGATGTTGAGAGCTATGCTTAGTGTGAAATCCCCTACTCATGATATGGTAAATTGTGGACTCTACTCTTACGATCAAGTCAGTCATGTGTGTCAGTTTCCTTCCATTGAGTCCTAGGGTACTTGTACCCAAAAAATATAGTTATGTACCTAGATCCATGTTATGTTATCATGATAATATCAATCAAGCCATGATCTATAGAACTCAGTCGGGCATGTGACTCAGGAAACCTCAGAAATCTCATGATCTCGGTTAATTCTCAAATGGTAGCACTAATCTGTCAGTCAACAGAAGTCAGTTACTCAGTCCATGTACCGTCAATTAAATCATATCCAGTCTCTTCAGATGGGAGTACAAATTAGCATCGAGTGAACCCAAGGATGGGAACTCACCTGTCAGTTTAGGGTGTGATTCTTAGTAATCATCCTTGTGTTCCAGAACTACATAGCCAGCGTAGGTTGAGACATCTTAACCTGTCAGATTAGGGTTGATGAGTTGGCTTAATCCATTAGTTTAGGGTTCCCACCATTCTCATTTTGAGTACCTGCCAGCTAAGGGTCACCCACAGCTATCCTTACCAGTGGGCGGTATTGACACCCTTCCAGTCGGGGCAGATATTGGACCCCAACTTAGCTATATGCGTTATTGGGGCATGCCATTCAAATAACTACCTCCCACAGTTTTAGTCCTAATCTCAGTAAAAGAACTCAGATAGTTCATCAGATTTCAGTATATTAGGAGTGTCAGATACAGTCAATTCAGTTATAGAATGGAACACAGATAGTTCCATTAGATTCAGGACTGTCAGACACAGTCATCTATGTTATCAGAATTTCATTATTTGTCATGCTAGATATCAGTAGATCATGTATTAGTGTCCAGATCTAGATATCATGTAATCATGATATCTATTACTACGTTGCATCTTTGCACTCTTACGTTCATATCAGTCAGTCAGTTAGCATCGTTTATGCATGTAAACCCTTGTTGCATTTAGCCTACCTCACTCGTATACTCAGTACTCCAGTTGTACTGACGCATTTGCGCTATGGCATTTTCTTTCAGTTACACCATAGGTTCACAGATACGAGCTCCAGATCAGCAGTAGCAGTAGCATTCCAGTCGTAGAATTGTAGAAAGTCCTCATTCATTCGAGGACGATATTATTTATTTTATTTATTATTTCAATTCAATTTTTCTAGACGAAGTTAGTTGGAGACATGTTCCTTCAACTATTTATTCAGATAGTATTTAGAGACTTTCAGATTTAACTCAAATTTGATTCAGCTTTCAGCTGTTTTGGGTATTCGTTACCCCATTTGGATGTTATGATTTGTCAAATATTCTATGCAGTTGAACCTTATGGCCTTTTGTTCATGTTTTACACATTATTACATCATATATTACAGTGTATAGGTACAGATATCAGTCATGGGTTAGCTTGTGGTCCTTCGGGGTCATAAACAGTTGTAGCACTCCGGTTTAGAAAATCGGGGTGTTACAACACCCTACATATCTGAAAGTATCCCATGGACTATATGGGATCCGCCCTTAACTCGGCGGCCAAGCCCCTAACCTAAGTTTTCCACTAGGGTTGGATTATCTGTTTATCTTCTATGCCACAGGGCCATCTCCAGCGTACAATAATAATATACCCGTATCGGCAAAACACGCTTTCAGGCATTGAGTTTTATGGCTCATGCCTTCTTCATGTAACCACCTAATATCTCTTAAGCCCATTTTTAATCTGTTATAAACATGTATTTTTCTGAAATCAACTTCTAAAATTCTAAGTAAAAATCTATATCTTTAGTCTGTTCTAAATCTGCTATGGCATTATCTAAATTTGGTATCGTCATACCAAGACTTGAAAGTCGTTCTTATGAGCCATAATTATTATATTAAAATCTCTTCTTTCAAAATATAAAGCTTGGAACACCATACGTCAAACAATTCAAGAGACTCACACTTCAAACATTTATCAAATTATGTAAAAATCATTCTTTTCAGCATTTCAACAAATATGTGGTGGTCATGAAGTTTGTGACAAATCATGTAGTTATTTTGTATATATATATATATATATTCAACAGTATTCAATCATTTAAGAATCCCCTCTCTTCAATCCAGTACCATAATCAAGTCATAAACAAAATCAGGACATTTATATCAAGCTTCTCAAAATGCATTCGAAATAACCCATATCGTATGAAAAGAATAGGAAATCATAGCAAAAGAGGGATTCCATATGTTCATGCTCTAAATTAAATCTTCAAACTCAAATTCATACATACATATACATGGGTACAAATCAGTTTTGGAGAAAGGCCTCAAGACTAAAACAATAATATCATTAGGGAATTCATAATGCAAGATTATAAGCATAATTCCAAAACCCCTTTTGTAAATTCATGATTTCTAAAATTTAAACCATATTCAAAGTATTTTGAACCAGCCCATGTAGTTTTAGGAAAATCCCATGTACCATAGTTGTGAAGAATTCAAGAAGAAATTTCAAAAAGATTTGACCTTTAGGCTTGATTATCCAAACCCTAGTTGTTTTTTCCCATTGTGTTCTTGTAAGATGAATTGATGGGATCTTCAGAGATTTTGAACGTTATTAATAAGCCTAAATTCGTTTAAGGATAGGAAAGCTTCCAATTTGTCCTTGGGTTAAGGGACCTCTATGATCTCAATTCATACTCAACTAGATTCTTACACTACATAATTGATAAACACACTATATTTGCATCGAATTTATGGCTTTTTGAACTTTTATGCGAAGGAAATGACGGTTTACGTTCTAGCCTGAAATGCGGGGTGTTACAATAGATCACAGTTGAGATCAACAGGCAGCAACCAATAAATCACTAGATGCTACCTATGATGCCATTTCATCAATAGCATCAATTTATATTTGTTGTGGTATAGAGTAACACGTACATACTTATTATGACTCATTCATATAACACAAAGGAGTTTGTCGTGCATAAAAATTATAACATATTAGGGTTGTAAGTAATATGGGGTAAAGGGTAAAATAGGATCAGATAATATTATATGAGGACATAATTGGAAAAAAATAATAAAATCATGGAAAACCACCAAATCGGTGGTTTTAAAAATTGGGCAATTCCATGGTTCTCAAACCATGAAAGATTACCATACCATACCATGCCTTTTAGAAAAAAATCAAAACAAACGTAGTTTCTTTGGTAACCATACCATACCACAAAAAACCATACCTTACAAAAATAGTTTTGACCTTGTCTATTTTCACACAATGGAATACAAACAAAGATGGAACTTTCTATTTAATTAAATTATCATAGAATTTAGAGTGAACTCCTTCTTTAGCAAAAGCATCTGTCACATGATGCTCTTCCTTATAGCTATGTTGGATGAGAAGGTTCTCCAACGCCTCTGGAGCTCCCTGCAATCAGATATGATGTTAGTATATACTGGATGAACATGGACAAAGATTTTAATAACAACTTCTGAATCACAATTTATTACAAGGGAAACTAAACTTTTCCTTTCTGCAATACGTAGTTCGTAAAGCAGTGTTAATTGTTCAGCTCAGTTATTAGATGTATGAGAATAGCTTCTTAAATAACCCATGATCCAATTCACATTCATGGACCTAAAAGCAACTTCAATATCTCCATAGTCCGGGTTACCCAATGATGATCTATTTGTGTTAAATTTATATTATATTTTAGAAGGGTCTATTTTAGATATATACTTTTGATGGGGTTCTGGGTTTGTCCTTACCATTAAAGGAGATGAATTCCACTAATCTGACCAACGGAACACTTTTATCTATTTTATTTTTTTCCTTTGTTATAGTAATTCTCATTTCTAGATAGTCAAATGTCTTTTATGTAAAAAGAGAAAGCATTTTTTCATTCGATGATATTTTTAGTAGAGAAGGTCCTGAGATTATATAATTTTACAAGTCATTGACTTTGGTTTCTTTTTATTGAGTTCTGTTTCATTCTCTTTATTATGTCCCCAAAAGTATTTTACTCCAGGGAGTAGGAATGACAATGGGGAGGGGCGGGTGCAGGATGGTGTGGGCTTAGGCTATGTGGGGGCAATGTGAATTTTAGACTGTGGGTGTAATACCCCCCGATTTTCCTAGCCTAAACTCGTCCCGAGTATGATAAGATTATCTCTTAGAATGAATGATGTTTATTTTGTGTGGAATTCTTTAGATTTGAACCTTCCATGGCCTAGGAAATTGAATAAGCTTCCAACGATATAAGATTCGCATAAATCCAATAACCGAGTAAGAAGTTATGGCTATTTTAAGTTCCAGTCGCAAAACACCATTATTTGGACCCTTAGCACATCGCGGAGTAGTGAAAATCCCATTTTTCAATTTCCAGTGGCCCTCCGCGATTGTGGTGCATCCCTGAGAGGGCCAATTTCCCATTTGTCAATTTCCAGTGTGACCTCGCGATACTAGCGCGTCGCGCTAGAGGTCAAAATGACAAACATAAGGGCTCCGCAATTGTGGTGCATCTCGGAGGGAGCTTATTTCCCGTTCGTCCAATTTTCAGTGAGCCACTACGATAGTGGTGCATCGTGGTGCCACCCAAATCGAAAAAATATACGTTTTCCAATTCTGTTTAATAGTTTAAAAGGGGTATTTTGGTAAATCTCCCAACCCCCAATACGTCCAAAAGCATTAGATTTATCAAATATCAAGGCACTTTATGCATTATTCATCTATTTCTCTCAAACAAAAATCCTAGTTCATCAACTTTAATATCCCTAGACCAAGAGCTTCAAGAATCTTCATTCAAGATTGTGAATAGTGTCTCAAAAATCAAGCTTGTGCATCTAGTTCATCATCTAAGGTATGTGGGATTTCACCAAGGACAATCCTTTCGTCCTTTTGTCCAAAACTTATTTTTATTTACAAAGATACATGATTTTATACGTTTTCCTATGAATTTGAAGTTGGGTTTATACCCCATATTTCTATTCATGAGATTATGAGATTTTCAATGCTTTAGAAGTTGAATTACATGAGTATGAATATATTTTTATACACATTGCAGAAATTTCTAGATTTTATGATGAATTATAAATGTTTATGTTATCAAATATGAATTTCGAGATGTTTTAGTATGAGATTGATATATGGGTCATTAAGCCCCATTTGAGATTGGGATTTTGAGAATTTTTGTGCTATAAACACCCCATGATTAGATTATTTTGAGATTATTGAAAAAGATTTGACCTTTTGGTCACAATAGATTGAAATCCACTTTGCTAATTGAGATTATAGATTTTACAGTTGGTTTCATTATAAACCATTAGATTACTTTTAAAGTGAATTTTTCTTAAAATTTTGAGCATAATAATGGGAGTAGTATTTAGCACCGAGATGAGTACGTTACTACGGTTTCATACCCCAAAACTACGTGCCAACGTAGAATTTAGATTATTCTCACTTCTACGTGGATGACTGAGATTGTGATCACTGAGATGAGATTGTTCTATTCCGATGGAAAGGGTAGAACAACCCTAACCTTATGGGGGCTAGTCGTGGGACACCACAGATACTCACATGGTGTACATGTCAGTTAGAAGAACCTCCCAAATAGATGTCCCCCACTATTAAAACAACTTTTGAGATAAAGTATTTACTACGCAGAATGAGCTTCAGATTTCATCTAACTTACATGAATTGTGAATAAAAAGAGAATACAGATTTTTAGAACTAAGTGTAATGACTCACAAGATTTAGAATATATGCATTACTATTTATGATTTCAGATTTCAGTATTTTAGATTTACTCGAGCTATGTGAGTCATTTATGTTTAGCATGCATGATTTATAAACTATGATGATATTATTTACTTATTGCATACACCCCCATATACTCAGTACATCATCAAAGTACTAATCTACATATATGTCTATATGCTACATTATCTCGTAATGTAGGTACAGGTGCTCATTCTCAGCAGCGTGATTGATCTTCGAGCATCTTATCTACATCCCTACAGTTGGTGAGTCCTCATAGTTTTGAGGGCTTAGTTATTCAGATTTCCAAGTTACTAGTAGATACGTCTTTACTCATTTCAGACAGTTGAGTCAACTGGGGCCTGTCCCAGTGACTCTCTAGATTCAGATAGTAGAGGTTTGTCGGACTGTTAGATTCAGATTTAAACCTTTGAGTTAGTCTTCAGATTTTCAGCATTTGTTTAATCAGATTGATAAGATTAATACTTTCACATATATTCAGATAGTTTTCTGTATTTGATCATGATTTATACTTGTATTTCCCTATATTGAGATTCAGATGTATTAGAAGGCAGTCAAGGTTAGCTCAGGACTACTTGTAGTTTGAAGCACCGTGTGGCATTCCGAGAACTAGATTTTAGGGCATTACAGTGGGTGTGGGGTGGGTTTAAGTAAGTCTTTTCTAAATGATGCGGGGCGGGCTGCGGGTATATGCAGGTTTAAACTTAGAAAAAAACTAAAAATTAGTATTATTCTCATGAATTTACCTAATATTATATGTATTCTTCACTTAAAATTTTATGATACTTAAAACATGTATAATACTACAAATAAACAGTTTTATAACTTTTTTAAAAAAATTGGTAAAAGAGGAACTTTATTAGTAGTTAATAATATTCATTACATGATATTAGGGCAGTAGAGCCCGAAAAAGAGATATTAGTACAAATAATACTAGTAGGAAGAGTAGAACTAGGGACATCAGTACAAAATATTGGTCTCGATACTGATAGACAGAACAAAAACCAAGATTACTATCCGAGAATCTAGTACTAGAGTTTTGATAGGATAGCCGCTTAAGCCTAACAAAAGTAGTGCCTTTTTTGTCTGCGTTTAAAACATAGTCCATAAACAAAGGTGGAACTGCCCATTCTTGGATGTCGTCGTAATTACTAGATATTGTTCCTCTCTTTTCTGAGACATCTACTACCTGGTTAGCTTCACGATAACTATGTTGAATGAGCGGGTCCCCTAGCCTGCAAATTAATTCCCTGCATTTATTGATAATCTTAGTGTACATTGGATGACCATTCCTTAAAAATGAAAGAATTACCTTGGAGTCCATGCTTTTGATTAGAGGAGTAAGAGAATGCTTATAAGCCATGTGCAGTCCATGTAATCGAGTTAATAGTTCTGCTCTAGTATTGTTAATGCGTAAGTATCTTCCCATAAATTCCATAACCCAATTTCCTATTTGGTCTCTAATAAGTCCTCCTATTCTTCCTTTTCTCGGGTTGCCGATAGACGATCCATCCGTATTTACTTTATACCCCTGGACAAAAGGGTGCTATTTGACGTATTGGATACTAGGTTTGGTTGTGGTTTTAGATTTTCCAGCAAGTGTTGCAAATTCGATTGCCCTTATGAGTGGCAGGTCAGTTTTGATGGGATTATTGAGTTGGTTATGATAATTTTCATTTCTAGTAAGTCATATATTCCAAAGGTAAAAAGGGAAAATACTGTCCCCTTTTAGGATGCCTCTCTGCAGGTTGGTACCTGCAACTCTTAGTTGATCAAGCCAATGATTTCTGGTATATTTAATTACTTCAATATGGTCAGTCATTCCAATTTTGTTCCAAAAATTTCTTGCTTTTCTATAATAGAGAAATATGTCTTCTATAGATTCAAGGATTTCACAAGAAGAAAAATTAGGGTTTATTTTTAGACCTATCGAGTGTAGATAATAACTAGTGAGGAGTCTTTCGTGTTTGCAAAGCCACAAAAAGAATTTAATTTTGTTGGGACAATGAAGTTTTTATATCCATTTTAAATATTTTCCAGATTCTTTGTTTGGAATTAATGCATCTCTGATAGCCCAATATGCAGAACCAGTAGAGAAGAGTCCAGATTTAGTACATTTCCAAGAAGGTGTATCTGCAACCTTTTGGTTGTTAGGGATGTAAACCCCTTTGTTAAGATTGATAATATCCAGTGGTAGATTAAAGGGTATATTATCATAATTCCAGCTACCTTGGTGAAGAATGTCTTTCACTGTTTTGCCCCCTCATTCCTAGTCAATGGTCCATAACTTTTAAAATTTATTAATTCATCTTAATAAAAATTTGATATTTGATCATTACTTGTACACGTGATATTTTTTTGACAATTTCTTAGTGAAAAATGATATAATAAAAATTGGTTGTTACTACTTTCCAGTATTGAAAATATTATGATTTTTAATGGAGTTACAAAATTTTCAATAGAAAAATAAAAACATGGAGCGGTGTGATGCGGGTATGTGCAGTATGAGTGTGGGGCGGGTTTATGCGGGTTTAAAAAAAACCCGCACCATACCGCACTATTTCCACCCTTACTAGGGAGTAGAGAAAAATGTGCTCTACAGTTTCTGGCTTGCCACAACTAAAATAGTTCACGCTTACCTCTTGCCTATAGAGTTTAAGTAAAAGTATATACGTAGTCTTCTATGCTTACATAGCCATAGGAAAAACTTTATTTTATTTTGATAGTTAAGTTTTCATATCCAATTAAAGTTCACATTTATTATTTTTGTATCAAGATTTCTAATGTTCTAATATGTTGATTTGGTTGTGAAACTATCATCATTACTATGTTTTCATAAAGGCGTATCAACTCTAGTGTTGTCTTATCCTACGTAGAACTTATTTACTAACCTTCTTATGGGATCGAGATTTCAAAGGATAAGCTTTCTAAAGACCAAGATCCATTTGATTCCTCCTTTATCAATAGTGGAGCATGAATCAGATTTTTTACGCATAGTTTATTTAGGATTTAGGATTTATGGTAAAAAGAAATTTGGTCTTCGTTACCTATAGTCCAGTATATGTTCATGTTGATAAGTTTGCAACCCTTCATGATATATGTAATGCCCCGAATCTGGTACCCGAAATGCTACACAGTGTTCATGACCCTGAAGGACCACAAGCTAACCCATGACTGATATCTGTACCTGAACACTACTAATATATGTATATAAATGCGGAAACATTAGCTGTTAGGCCATAAGATTCAAATCTGAAACATAAAATCTGATAAAACAATGTTTAAACGAGGTATAAAAATACCCAAAACTAAAACAAACTATCTGAATATACTATAGTCTGAAAGCCTCTAAACTATTTGAATAAGGAGTTGATGGGAAATATCCC
Organism: Capsicum annuum; assembly: GCF_002878395.1. Classification (NCBI taxonomy): domain Eukaryota; kingdom Viridiplantae; phylum Streptophyta; class Magnoliopsida; order Solanales; family Solanaceae; genus Capsicum; species Capsicum annuum. The sequence continues at coordinate 90,612,805 of NC_061112.1, read as the reverse complement.
AAACTAACTCAAACTACTAAAATGAACTAAGTACTGAAATGATAAAGTAATGATCATGTCCTCAAAGGATGAGGACTCATTTCTAACTCTGACTGCTGGATACAGGAATGCTACTGATGCTCTGGAGCTCGTGCTTCTAAACCTATGACGTAAAGTAAAACACTAAAGCGAAAATACGTTAGTATGATTGAATGTACTGGTAAGCATGTGAGGTAGGATGAGTGCAAGGGTTCATATGCATGAACAATACAAAATGACTGTATAACATGAATGTGAAAATACATGCATGAACAAGTAACTGTAACTGAGACCATACCGACACTAGGTACTGAGTTCTGAGTACTAATTTACTAACATATGGGTTTACTGATACTAATAACTAATTCTAATGAATACTGAAAAACTGATGGTATATTACTAATAGAGGAATGATTGTTTTTACCAGTTCTGATTATGAAGAGCTGGTCTGATTGACTGTATCTGACAGTCCTGAAACTAATTACTGGTAACATGAGTTACTGATAACTGACATAACTGATATAACTAAGATAACTGGTATAACTAATATAACTAATACTGAGCGACTATATCTAACAGTCTATGTTCTGATGAAACTAGCTGAGTTTCGTACTATTCTGAGTTGACTATATCTAACAGTATTGAATTCTGTAGAACTATATGAGTTTTATTACTGAGACTGAATGACAGTATCTGACAGTCCTGATTCTATAATTGAAATTGTAGGAAGTAGTTATTTAACCGACATTCCCCAAATAATCAAAATATAGCTGAGTTGGAGTCCAATCTGTAACCTTAATTGGAAGAGTGTCAATACCGCACCACTGGTAAGGACAATCTGTGAGTAACCCTCATATAACAGGTAACTCTAGTGAGAACAGTGGGAACTCTCATATAACAGGTTAAGCCACCTTATCTACCCTCATATAATAGGCTATGATGTCTCTACCTACGCTGGCTACATAGTTCAGGAACACAAGGATTGCTTCTAAGAATCACACCCTCATATAACAGGTGAGTTCCCATCCTTGGGTTCGCTTGGTGCTAATTCCTACTCCCATTTGAATAGACACTGAAACGTAATTAACTGAACTGGACTAGACTGAATTCATGGAGTTTCGTTAACAGCTGAAATACTACTGAGATTTTTGAATTTATTGAGATTTCCTGAATCACATGACTGACTGAGTTCTATGAATCATGGCTTGACTGAGGATATCGTGAAACATGATACTGGCTCTAGATACACAACTATATCTTTCGGGTATAAGTACCCCCAAGACTCGATGGAAGGAAACTGACAAAGCATGACTTTCTTGAATATATGGCCAACATCAACAATTCATACTACAACAGTAGGGGATATTACATGAAGCACATGGTTATCATAATCTTATATATAACTTAGAATGCACACGATCATGTCTTAACTTCATCATTTTAATAGCATGATTATATCATCACGCCATTGCATTACACAACAATCCTCATGAAAATCATTTTAAACATAGGGGAACACATACATTCATAACTTGGGTCACAGTCTAACTATCAAGCATAATTTCTATTCTCCTAGGCATTTTATCAAAAACTTAAGTTGCATGATTTAAGGCTTAGGCATGAGCATGAATTTAATACAACATTACTTCACAATTCAATCCAATTTCATGATTTTAGTCCACATATTAGCGCAATTTCATAAAGACATAATAAAGGTTCCATCTTGGAATTTATACAACAATAACACATGAACATAATTCAATTCATAGAATGAATTAAATAATTCATAATTTAAAACTTGATTCTTGGGCTTCATGGATGAAAGGAGTCCATGAATGAACACTATGCATACCTTAGATGGAAGATTCTTGATGATTCACGAAGAAATTTACTTGAACTTAGATCCCCAATTGAAAACCCTAATGTGTTCTTGAGAGGATTTTGAGAGAAAAGGGTGTATTTTAGTGTAAATGAGGCTTAATCCCGTGTTTAAGCCTTATATAGGAATGGGAAAATTACCCATTTGCCCTTAAAAATACAGACATTTAATGACTAAATAACTGAACACCGACGCTCTAAGTGACACGGCGCGCCGAGGGCTGCGACGCTATACCCGATGCAGCGCACCATGAACGCGTCGAGCCTTAATTGTTTTGGCTCTGGCATTCTGCACAGCTAGTGACCAACTCAATTGGCGACGCGGCGCTCCAAGATCGCGTTGGTCCACTATTTTGGACTTTCAATCTTAATCTAAATGATTTTCCAAACAATCCAAAACTTGTTCAGAAAGCATGATATGATATGTTTGTTTATGTAGATTCGAACATTGATTTGGAATATGGGTTGAGGATTTTGGCATGGTTGATTCTTAAATTGACTTCCCATGATTTATCTTGCATTGTTCATTCTTTATTAATGATTTTGAACTTGTGGGTGCTTGGACATGGTGAATAAACTAAAGGGTCATGGTTTTCTACCCTTAATCTTGTTTTACTGAAAGCATGATATGATATGTTTGTTTATGTAGATTCGAACATTGGTTTTGAATATGGGTTGAGGATTTTGGCATGGTTGATTCTTAAATTGATTTCCCATGATTTATCTTGCATTTTTCATTCTTTATTAATGATTTTGAACTTGTGGGTGCTTGGACATAGTGAATAAACTAAGGGGTCATGGTTTTCCCTAATTTGATGATTTTTCCCTGATATATGGCTTTGAAAATCGTGTTTCCTCAACCCCAATTGTGAAATTGCTATTGAATATGGTTTGTCACATGGTTGACTTTCTCACTTATACGAATGCATTGACATAAAAGATTAATGAACAACAAATTGATTTTATTGAACCTTAGAGTTTGTTTATTCCTCGTATGAATGAATAATTGAACCTAGAGAGTTTATGAATTTACCATATGAATGGTTAATTCTCACGGCATAATAATATTAAATTGCAAGTGAGGTAGGTATGACAATACCAACGGGAAGACTTAATGAATGAATTAGTTCAATTAATGAAAATGTGTGCTAAATGTTGACACCTAATTTTAGCCCTCCACGACTAAATTTAATCCTGAGTTTCTTCAGTTTTTAATAAACCAAAATAATTATTTTATCCAAATAAAAAAAAAACTTAAAATATTTTTCATACGTGATTTTGTCATTTTAAGTAGTGATTATATACTATTATGTTCAGTTATACGAGATTATATAATTTGTTACTTAAATATTTATTTTACAAAATATTGGATTTAATTAAGGTTTATCTTGAAAATAAATTCAAATGATTAAAATCTTAATTTAAATATAATTTATTCTCAAAAATAATTTATTTGGATAAATATGCATTCATTTTATTAAATCAAGAAGCTCGGGATAAAAAAAAAGGTATTAATTCGTATCGAATTTTAATTTAATTTAGCCAATCTATTAGATTTGACCATAATTGAAAATTGGTCATAATTCCAATGCAATTCGTCAATTAATTTTTAATTTGGTCAAA
>NC_061112.1:90608072-90609186 GCF_002878395.1 Capsicum annuum | reverse complement strand
CAAATGATTAAAATCTTAATTTAAATATAATTTATTATCAAAAATAAATTATTTGGATAAATATGCATTCATTTTATTAAATCAAGAAGCTCGGGATAAAAAAAAAGGTATTAATTCGTATCGAATTTTAATTTAATTTAGCCAATCTATTAGATTTGACCATAATTGAAAATTGGTCATAATTCCAATGCAATTCGTCAATTAATTTTTAATTTGGTCAAAATAAATAAATATGGCTAAATTTTAAATTTCAATTGAGGTTATATTTTAAATAACCCCAAAATTCTCAAGAACTCTCATAACTTTTACCCAATTTCCACCAAAAAATAAATTCAAATTGTACTATTCCCCCAACTTTGTCTTTTTCCAATTTTGAAATTCAAAGATTGTAATACATTGTACTATTTCCCCCCACATTATCTTCCACCTCACCTTATCTTTAATTTTTACATTCCAAAAACCCCCATAAATGTTTTTTCTCCCACATTGGTAGATAACAAGAAATAAATCTCTATCCTTTCCTATAAATACTTTTCTCCCATATTGGTGAAAAAGGAAAAAAAATACCCCATTCTCTCCTATAAATACTACCACTACTTTGGTAGAGAAAGGAGGAGAAGAAAGAAAAAAAAAGGTTAGAAAAGTGAAAAAAAATCCTTTTGAGCAAAAATAGTTATTTTTATTTAGTAAAAATTTTTTGTTTCATAAAGTTGATCGGCTAATCAAAATTTTTTAGTTGCCCGCGATGTTTTTTGGTGGTGATTGATTCCAACGAAGCCCGTAGTCTCGTTTTGCTGCCCCCTAAAAGGTAAACACACCTTCTTTTTTCTTTTTTTAGTTTTTATTATGGTTTTTCTCTTCATCTTTTTTCTTCTTCGGAGTTCGTAGATATAATTTTATTTGTTGGGATTGTATGCTGTAGATGGCCTTGAAGGCCCTAGGACGTTGTGGTGTCGATATTCTAATTAATTTCATGTTCATGATATAAAAATAAGCTAGCAATAGTTGTATGTGTCTTTTTTGATTTCACTCTTTGATTATTTTGGATAAAGTTTCAATCTTTGCTTAAAAGATGTATTTATGTTTTTTTTAAACTCATTGTTGTTGGATACAT
>NC_061112.1:90596428-90605072 GCF_002878395.1 Capsicum annuum | reverse complement strand
TCATATAAGATATGAAGTGCTAGCTTTATTTTTCATCCAAGATGTTTACTCTTCTTTGTTCGCATGTTGTCTTTTCAAAATGATAAGAAAGTTCGAACTTTTGCGGCTAAATAAAATTATTTGGATATTTTTGACTCATGCATAGTATGATTGTGAAACTTTTGCTTTGCATTTTTTATTTGTTAACTCTCATTCTTGTGCAAGTGTGCTTATTCTTGTCATTCAAAAATTGGTTCTTAATAGTTTCTTTTACTTTGAAATATATCACTTTTATGCATTGAACGTAATTTAATTTCTTTATCTTTTCTTTGCATGCAAAAAAAAAAATATCTCGAGTCCAAATGAACTCCTCTCCTCCTGCATTTCGTAATGGGTAAATGAGGCTCACCCCTTCGAGTCAAGTTCGAAGTTTAAACCCAAAGTCCAATACATGGCGTGCGGGTGCTAGCAGATAGACGAAGAAGGAAAATGGGTCAAAACCCATTGATGAGGTCACTAAGAGACTTGAAAAGTCTCAATTTTTATTATTGTCTTCTTTTTATTTATTCATTTAGTCATTTATTTATTCATTCATTTCGGCCTCGAAGCCAAAGTTATATTTAATACAGGTGGAGCAAGACTCAAGCCAAAGGCTCGAAAAATAGTTTAGGACAGGTGAAATGGGTTGGAAGCCCAACTAGACTAGGACAGGTCTCGTTGATTTGGCCCAATGGCCTAAATCCTTCACTTTCTCCTTCCTCCCCCTTTTATGTGTTTATTTGTTTATTAGTTTTGTTTAGACTTAGTTAAAATCCCTACTAAGTCGCCTAAATCTATTTTACACAAGTCCTTTTTAAATAAAAAAAAAAATCAAATCACTATTTCAACAAATTAATCTTTTCGAAGTTAATCAAAAGATGATTTTCAAACAGTTCGGATAACCACAAGTTAGCGGACGTTTTAGGTGCCTAAAACCTTCCTAAAACGTTAATAGGAACCGCTTATCTAGAATCTCTAACTTAAAATGATTTTCCTATTTTGAATCATTTGAAGTAACTTTTATAAAGGTTTCTTAATTCCTTTTCCAAATTAAGGGGCGACTCTCTTTTCAAAAGTCAAAATTTACGCAAAACACTAAATATTTTGATTGAGCTTAAAAGAGGGTTGTGTAGCCGAATCATGAAAGTGGAGGTCTCGAGGGTGGTCTAAATGATCGGGTGGTTCGAGGCCCCCTTGTTATGTGATTGGGCAGTTCGAATTCCCCGTGTTAAATAACTAGGCGCTTAAGTCACATTTGATATATATATCAGGAGGTTCGAGTCCCCCATGGTGCATATGTACATATGATTATCCTTTGGTTTGTGCAGCTACACGCACTAGGACCCTTGCAGCTACACGTACATATGATTATCCCCCATGGTTATGCTACACAACTCAAGTTAAGATTTTAAAATGCATTCTAAACCTTGTTTCCTGCTCTGGTACATTATATATATACATATATATTATATATATATGTATATGTATATGCATATGCTTGTGTGCATTTAGATTTTGACTGGTTTTTAATTATTGATCATGGCATTACTTTATCCTCTTATCCCTAATTCACATGCTAGTTCTCAACCCGCTAACCGTCCTCGGACGCTGCATCCTTACACAATGTAGGGTTCAGAGACACTCCTACTTTTTCTCTGTAGTGATTAGATAACTTTCGGGTTGATCGAGAATGGACTTGAAGTGGTTAGATTCCATACTCCAGAAGACCCTTATTTCATATTTGGTTTCCTTATATCATATATTCTTTTTTAGACTTGTTTTTGGCTATTTTTGAAGGCATGTCTCGACTTTTTATTAGTATTCAATTGTTAGAGGCTTTGTGGATATTACTATAGACTCGGGTATTGGTTCTTAGTTATCGATTGTCGTTTATTGACAAATATTTAATACCTTAAGTTATTAATCATGTTATCTTATTATATGTTCAAAAGTCAGCCGTTGCTGGGGTATTGTGATCTATTTATCTAGGCGAAGGAGGCGGTCCCTGGTCCTTGTTGGACTTGAGATTCCCGTCATGACCAGGTCCTGGTTCGAGTAGTGACAGTTGGTATCAGAGCCTAGGTTCATGGTAAATTGGGTGTCCACAAAGCCGTATCAAGTAGAGTATCTTTTATGGTATGTAACGCGCCACACTTATGAGAGAGAGACTGTGAGACATTTAGGAATGTTTTCCTTTCTTCTTGTTCTACTTTTGGGATGTAGAGTCTAGGATCTTAAAATCCCTTCAAATTTCCATTTGTTCGCATTTCAGATCATGTCTCCTAGAAGATTTGATGCCCGAGGAAATTCTCCTATCCCGCATAAGGATCACGTGGATGAAAATCATCCTACTTATAGGTTATAGACCTGGACTAGGGTCGCTGCTTCTAATTGCCGCTGTGGAGTTCCACTGCCTCCACCGGTTCTTTTTCGTAGGGTGACACCCATGCTCAGTCACCCCAAGAATATATTACTAATGCAGAATTTCGTCGATCTGTTCATCTGTTGACTCAATTGGTAACCTCTCAATCACGTTAGTCGAGTCCTATTGGTGGAACTGTGAGTTATTCTAACGCCACTAAAGTTAGCCAGTTTATGAGGTTGAATCCTCCAACTTTTACTGGCTTTAAGGTTGAGGAGGATCCTCAAGATTTCATTAGTGAGATGAAAAAGATTTTTCGAGTTCTGCATACCAATGATGCAGAGGGTGTAAAGTTCATTGCTTATCAGTTGAAGGATATAGCGTATCAATGGTATGATGAGTGGGAGTAGCTTAGAGATGATGACGTTGAGCCAACCTTGTGGGATGACTTTTCGGGAACTTTTCTAGATCGCTTCTTTCCTCAAGAGTTGAGGGAAGAAAAAACTGAGGAGTTCGTGAATTTGAAGCACGGTAAAATGATTATGAAGGAATATGCCCTGAAGTTCCATCAGTCGTCAGGTTATGCTCCTGAGTTAATGTTTAGCATGAGGGTTAGAATGACGAAATTTGCTTCTGGGTTGTCCCGTGATTTGATTTTGGACAACAAGGCCAGCTTGTTGAATAGGGCTATGGACTTATCTAGACTTATGGTGTATATGCAACAAATTGAAGAGGAAAAGAAGAAGCAGGATGGGGGAGAGGAAGAGTAAGAAGTGTCGGTATTTAGATTAGGGCAGAGGTCAGCAACAGGGTGGTAGAGATGGTGGAAAATGGTCTAAGAAGAAGTAGGGAAAATTTGGTTCCTATTCGACGGCAAGTGCTTTTCACGCCTCATTTTTCTCGTGAAAAGTGGGATTCGACGTGATCACTCTTTTTGGGATTGTTGTGAAGATGAATATGAAGAGTTGGGGCACTGGTCCAGGCTAACTACAAGCCTATTTTTTTGTTCCATCTTAGTTCACCAGAAATTTGGGTAAGGGTTCAAATTACCTCAAAAAAAGTATTAGGCACATTCCGAGGTCCACAAAGGTGGTTCCCGATCGAATTCGTATTTTACGTAGAGATTCTATGTGATCAAATAAAGGTCGCTTATTTCATTATTAACTTAATATTGACTTAGTGATAAAGTAAGATGTAAACAAAGCATGTTATTTAATGGGATAATATCCACGAAAATACCTGAAGTTTAACTAAATTTCCAGTGGAGCATATTGAACTTTGCGGGGGTCCTACTACCCCCTATACTTTTTTAATTGAAATTAATTCTCCCCCAGACTTTTTTAAAGTGGAATTAATCCCCCCTTCAAAATGTATACCCAGTTTTCTCCGTGGAAAGTGTGGTACACGCGCCGTTTCTTCTCCATTTTATCACTTTTCAACATATTTTCACAATTACAACCATATTGAATATTTCAAATGATTCCATTGAATTTATGAAGAAAGTTTTTTCAAATAATTGAATGAAATCTTCCATTAATTTTCCATTGAAACTCGGAAGATTCAATTAGCGAGTTCCATTAATGGAAGATTCAATGAAACTCGCTAATTGAAAATTCAATGAAATATTCAATTTCCATTAATGGAACTCGGAAGATTCGGAAATTCATTAATGGAACTCGAAAGATTCGAAAAATTTCCATTAATGAAACTCGAAAGATTCGAAAAATTCATTAATGAAACTCAGAAGATTCGAAAAATTTAATTTCATGTATGAAGCTATTCAATCTTCCTTTAATGGAACTCATTCCGTTAATGAAACTCGGAAGATTCAATTTTCATTAATGAAACTCGGAATTAAATTAGGGAGTTTTCGAGTTTGAATCTTAAAAATCATTCATTGAGTTTCATTTAGTGAGTTCCATTAAATTATAACCATTAAGGAATTTTCCGAGTTTCATACATGAAATTTAATTCGGAATCTTTCCATTAATTATAACTATTAATCTTTTCGAGTTCGAATCCATTTATAATTCCGAGTTCAAATTATAAATGGAACTCTAAAGATTCAGAAAAATCTTTCCATTAATTATAACCATTAATCTTTCCATTAATTCGGAAAGATTCCGAGTTCCATACATGAAATTTTTTTTTCATGATTTTTCGAGTTCCATTAAGAAGAAAGAAGAATGAAAAAATAAATAAAAATATAAAACTTTAAATAATTATAAAATTAAGGAGTTGTTTGGCAAAAAAAAAGAGTTTTAAAATGTTCTTAACACTGTTCAGGAGCTCAATGAGCGTTAATCACACGTAATGTGCCAAGTGGCAGACATATGCCATTAAAATAAAAAAAAAAAGTCTGGGGTAATAGAACCCCCGCAAAATTCAGTATGCTCAACTGATAATCCAATCAAACTTCAGGTATTTTCGTGGGTATTATCCCTTATTTAATCGTTTCTAATTATTAATTATCTAGGTGAGAATAAAAACAAAACAACAAATAGATAAGCGAAGAGAGAGAAGAAAAGCAATTTATAACACAAGGGGAGGCTTATATAGTTAACTAACTACCCCAAATAAATAAACATATAAAGTAAAAGAATAAAAAATAAATTTTAAAAAATCAAACAAAAGGGGTTTTGGTCTCATTCGGATCAGAACCCCAACTTGTTAATCATTATCCGACCCACTACCTGAATTCTTAAACAAGTAACAATGTCAAATGTCATGCAATGTCTCTGGGTATTATCATTTCCGAATGACTACTCATCCCACCCCAACTAGGCTGACTGTTATCCTAAAGACGTTCTAAAAATGAAGGATAAAACTAGTGTCTTTAGTAATACCTATCGTACAAGAGGCATTAGACTTTGCTATTTTGGTTTTGTGGTCTAGACAAAAATAAAGTTATGTTTTCCTTAAGACTTAAAGCACGTAACACACTGGATGTCACTTAGCACTTAATAATCACAAATTAGCCTCTTGATTATTAAAGAGTTGATTAACGAAATTAACATGCGAGACAAATAATTATTTAATTTAGATGCTTAAACCTATGAGCATGATATCTAAATGTTGTACAAATTATTTATTATTAGGTCGACAGTTAATTGAGCAACCCCTATAAACAGTATATCCAAGTGTTGAACAATTTAAGAAAAGAATCGTTAAACCATTTTAAACAATAAATTTGTTTTTAACAAGGGACATGTCAAAGTCAAATGAATATTTGGTGAAAGAAAGCAAATTAAACATGTAAAAATTTAATCAAACTACCAAAGCATGTTGTGATATATGCTTAAAGATCGGACAATAATTTTAACGTGCTGGACGTTTGTTTAAAATGATGAAAATAATATTATAAATGCCAAAAATTAACTTTTATTGCTGGAAACACAATAAAATATTGAGGAGATCATTTCAATGCGGAAAATTATTTTATATGCTAAAAAAACAATATTTAACTACTGGAAATTGTTGAAAATAAGCTGAAAATTGTTTTAAAGTGCTAAAAAAAACAAACTGATTTTTTTATTTTGCCAAAAATTATGTCAGAGCGCTGAAATCTGAAAATTAATAAATATGCTGAAAAATAGTAAGAAAGAAGAAGATTGTCGAAATATGTGTTATTTTAATATCGAGACTGATTTAATATAACCGAAATAATCACACGTAGGATACTAAAAATTCGTTACAATTTTAGAAGATAAAATATATCGCGATCATTTTTAGTCGAAAGTTGGTTAATGATTCCTAAAGCATGCTTTCTACGTGACAAACACTTTAATTAACGAATCCTCGATTATGTTTGCCTAAGGGGTTCACATAGCAGATAAAACACATAATCCCCGCCCCAAACAGTCCCATAATTCATTATTACACCATTACATCATTAGAGTTTGTACTATTAATTACATAGAAAGCGAAAAAGAGATAAAACATAAGGAACTACAATTAACAACATTCCAATTTTCGGTGGCCCTTCATCTATGTCAGAGGCTCGATGATATCTGTAAAAAAAAAACAACGTATTCCAAATGCACAACAAACAAAAAATATATAGAATTTCAATCGAGAGAGCATAAGAAGGAACGATGAATTTACAAATATGTCACAACAAACAACTTAATGGCATTGAAACATTTAAAATTATCGTGTAATTATCGAATGCATCGTCTAAGAAAGCTAACCTGTTCACAGCACAATAACAAAAGAGGATTAAACTTTCACAAGTGGATACGCAGCCGTACGAGCAAACAAGAATCAATAATTTCAATGTAGAAGCAACAAGCAAAGTTTGACACTTAAGAATAGTATAGTTTAAAAGAGTATAGACGTCAGGGTAGAGTGTATGATAAGAGATGTAATTAAGAAGAGCTGTCCGTTAATGAGGAAGGGGAGGGTTTATATAGAACCAGAGTCGAAAAAAATAATGGAAGGAGAATATTTTGCACCTTCAATTAAGATAAATATCAAATCAATTAAAAATAAACGACTCCTATTTACCTTAAATAAACAAATCAAAATATGCTCATTTTAAGGAATAGGACAAAAAATATTGACAAGCCGTGAGTCTGGATACAGACGAATTCTTTTACCATATGCGAATGTAAATCACACTAAAATTACCATAATTAAGGTGCCCATCTATTTCAACAATCACAATCCACCGAAAAAATCAATATACTGCTGTAATCATGTTGGCAAATCAATCAAATTATATCTTCATTTTAAAGTTGTAAAGTTTTCAAAAACAACAAATAAGCATAAAAAATCACGAGTTCTTTTTGGAATTGAATTGTATGTCTAAAAAACTATTCCCAATTTTAAAAATCTAAGGTTAAAAGAAGTTCATAATAATTGCCCATTTCAAATGATAGCACAGATGTTCAGTCATACACAGACCACCACGTGATGTAACAAAATTCGCAACATAGCTTTTTCAGATAAATAATCTGTCAAACAAATGAAGTCAAAGAAAAAATAGAAGAGGTTGTAGGCAAAACTCAATTATGGCGACAAACCTGAGACGGATTCACATATGTGAATCCGTCATGAACTCAATGATTTTGCTGCTGCAATATTCTATCGTCCTCATTGTCATTTTTTTTGGCTAAAAAGACACGAAGGGATAAAGCGGCGGTGGCTGGCGTAACGTTTTGACGGCTGGTGGCGCAACGACTTGTAGACTGCTTCGCGACTGAAGATGGTGGGGCAGCGGCGGTTCGAGGGACTATTTGGTCCACTATTTTGAGGGATTTTGCCAGTGTATATGGCTGCTGCATGCTCCGGTGGAAGGCGGCGACGGAGGAGAGGAGAACAGAGGGATAAGGGACATCGGCGGTGGCTGGAGCCGAAGGGAGATGGTCGGCCGACCTGTAATTACCTTCGGTGGCGTCTGACTTTTAGAGAGAAGTGAGAGAGTGTAGAGAGAGAAAGATCATGTTGAAAATGGTGGGATTAGGGTTTATGTTGGTATAAATGGAAAGAGTAGAGCGGGTTGATCTCAACCGTTGGATCGATCTTGATCCATGGCTGAGATTAAAAGAATAAGAAAAAGAATTGGGATCTTTTAAATTGAATTAAATGTGGCTCGAATTGTAATAAGCTATGTAAATTAGGCTAAGATTGTTATAAACTGGATGAAAAAAGGCTAGAATTTAAATAAATCAGGCAAATAAATTAATTTGGCTGCTATTTGATAAATGTTATAAATATATTATAATAATAATGGACAATGTATTTGTAAATTATCAGCGTGCATATTTACGAAAAAATAATTTAATAAATATTAATGAATTACATAAAATATCGTATTTGAATTAATAAATGGTAGAAATGATATTAAAAAGCGATAAAATAATTCGTGCATTTTTAAATCATGGATGAGCGTCAGAAATGATTTGATACCAAAATAATGCGTAAAAAATATTAATATTTAAAGTTAAATAATTTTGATAAAATAGCAGCCTAAGAGAGCATCGGGAGGTCAAAATTGAGTATCAACAGTGTTTCTTATCCCAAGTCATCCGGTGTTTGTCATTTTTAGAGTGGTTATGGTTCTAGGGCACATGGTGCCCTATCTCAGGCCAGTAAGGCCCAATCAGCTCCATCATATCTTCCTTATCAGTTTTACGGTCAGCTGCATCATGGTTAGTGTAAGAAGGGGAGGAATCAACGTTTTAGTTGCGGTTAAATTGGTTATATGCAGCGGGATTTGTCTTTCTAAGGTGGCTATTAGGGCTAACAAGGTTCTAATTACTA
>NC_061112.1:90193945-90278401 GCF_002878395.1 Capsicum annuum | reverse complement strand
TAAGAGAAATGAGAGAAAAATAATACAAGTTCTCAGCTGAATAGGGTATTTATAGAGGTTTAAAAGAGTGGTGAAAGACCAAAATGCCCCTAAGAAACAAATAAAACCCGAATCTGTCCTTCAGTGATCTATCCGATCGGCTGAAGTAAATTGGCCATAACTTTTTACTCCGATGTCCAAGTTAGATAAAACCAATTTTATTGGAAAGAAGACTCTCAGGGCTTTCTGTTGATATATAGCAGCTCATACTATTCATTATGTAGAAGGAGTTATGATCATTTGAAGTTGACTAAAAAAATCGCCTGGCTGCAGTAATTTTTTTTCTGCACATTTTACTGTTCACAGTTCGATCGGAATGGTCGTAACTCATCGCTCGATTGTCCGTTTTGGGTGATCCACATATCGTTGGAAATATTATTCGATGCTCGATGAAATGGTGGGTCAAAATTCAATAAATGAAACATAGAAAAATTATAAATCATTCTCGAAGATAGGATCCAATACGTTTACGCATAAAATTTCGACGAAAAATTTTTCAGGGTATTACATATGCTCAACACTTAACTCTTCTCTTCATTTGGTAAGTGATGCAACTAATGTAAATCTTAGTTTCAAAGGGATTGAGGCAAGCATAACTTGCCATTGTGTGAAAAACGGCATCTAGGGTTTATAATGTTGCATTGTGCGAAAGAACTCAGGGCTTAGCTCAAGAAAACAACTCCATGCAATTCTAAAACAAAAATGGTTAGATAATCAAGACTAAAACTAAGCTGGAGGTTGTATTCTAAGCTGACGACATGTTTGATAAGTTATCACACGTGTGATGGCTATAAGTTATCACACGTGTGATGGCTTATCAAACTATGTTGTCACAAGCTGGGAAAAATAGGCATGTTCTGTTTAAGGCTGATGATATGCCTGATAAGCTATCACGAATGTGACGGCTTATCAGACTATGTCATCACAAGTTAGGAAAAGTAAGTCTATTCTGTTTAAGGCCGATGACACGCCTGATAAGCTATCACATTTGTGATGACTTATCAGAACATGTCATCACAACTTTGCTCCAATATAATTGTGAACCTCTTTTGAGGGATGTGGAATTATAATGACTGAATTTCTTGAGTTTTATGATCATTAATGCTAAGTGATTGCTTTCTTTTGCTATAGGTCTTATAATGGCACCCAAAGAAAAGAGCACCAAACCTACAAAGAAAGTAACAAAGGGGAGTGTACCTCAGAGACTCGTCGATGAGGGATCCAATTATGAGAAGGAGAGCCACTACTCAAGAAGAAAAGAAAAATAAAAGCCTGAAAGAGCCTTTCCTACCTCCACCAGTTGAGGTGGAGGAGAGTGAAGAAAATCATACTAAAGCAACACCACCACCTGACAGTACAACTTCTGAGCAGCCTGATTTTGAGCATTTTGAGTTTGGGGAGCCTAAGTCAGAGCATGCTGATTTTAAGCAACCTGAATCTGAGGGACCATTATCTAAGTCCCCTTCTGCTGAGTAACAGGATGATGAAGAATCTCTAATTCGGGGAACTATGGTTAAATACAAAAACCCCGAGGTTCGAGATAGTGCTAGGTGGAAAATTCCTAAGGTACATAAAATCTTTAATAATGGGCTTCTCAGAACTAAAAGAAGAACCGTTAAAAGGCCAATCTTTGAAGAACAGAAGATCATCACTACTGGGTTGAGTAAATACCCTGAAGTGGAGTAGAAATTCAGAGACTATGACTTGGGATGGACTACAAAAGGAGTAAGCTCATTTTTTCCTACACTAGTTTGGAATTTCTATGCAAACTATCAAGCACAACTAGAGAACATATGCAAAGAAGGAGAGAAATCAGCGGATCAACCTTTGTTGGATAAAGTTCCAGTACGGGGTGTGATGGTGGATCTCTTAGAAAAAACAATCAATAAATTTATTCAAGGCCTCGAATTCACTCCTCAGGCCACTTCACCTGCATTCTACACTCGGTTGAAGCATCATGCAAATCAACGGTCTTGGTTAGCCACTCTCATAGCTAAAGGAAAACCTGAATAACTAACCAACCCTAATGAAAGAATTTTCAAGGCCTCCCTAACTCAAGAGGTAAGATTTTGGTGGGTGTAGTGTGCACCCATTTGATGCCTACAGAGGGAGATAATATCATTGGAGATGATAGAGCAATATTGGTCGCAAGTCTTGTGGCTAAACTCAGTTTAAACTTTGGAGATATCATTGCTGAAGAGATGAAATTTGGGTCTCAAGACCCGACACGACATGTCCTTTCCCTTGTCTAATAATGAGGTTCTGTCAGGAAGCCAATGTACCTAAAGTTGCAAGGATAGACAATTAATTGCCTGCCAAGAAGACCCATAACCCCATCCGATATGATGAAAATCAGCTGAGGATGACACTTGATAGAGGAGCAGGGGTTGAAACAGATCTACCAATTATAGGTACCAGCTCTGTACCTAATATAGAGGTGCTGGATTCTGAACCTGTAGCACCAACATTCTTAACAATAGCAGAATCAGTGCCTAGAAATAAAACAAATCCATCAGTAGCCGTGTCTACCATAGAAATTGCCTTCAACTCGATGAATTTCAGGAGAATGGAAAAATAATCCAAGTGGTGTGAGGCTCAGCTGTAACTTTTTGCCAAATAATTTGCCTCTGCAGTAGACAAGAGGATTAAAGTCACATTGGAACCCTTTTGAGCCTTGCCTGGATGAGTTAGAAAATCATTTCAATACACGGGTATGAGAAATATCAAGCTCAGACCTTGCATAATTTAGAGCAGCCCTGGATAAGGTAAAGGCAGATGTTGGGGTATTACAGCAATACCAACTTATAGTGTCGGTAGATTTGGCTGTTGATGAGTCTGAAGATGAAATCCCATTGCTAGATCTCATAGGGGAACCAATGAAAAAAAAGAAGAGCAAGAGAAAAGGTAAAGATAAGAGAGAGAGGCCTGATAGCGATAAAGAAAGAAAAGCATAGAAAAGGTTGAGAAAGAAAGCTGAAAAAAGAAGACGAAGAAGGCGATGATCGAGTCCTTAGTTGACAATAAGAAATGGGAGGTAGCCATCTGAGAAAGAGTCGTAGGTGCCTCAACCAGTAAGCCTCCAATAACTATTGGGCTAGATGCGTCAGAACATAGAGAAACTCCCAATGGAGATAAGGCAGCTGAGAATACAACAGTAGGGTCAAGGAACCATGATCCCCGTGATTGATCAACTCCAGGTATCCCCTAACTCTTAGTTTAGTTTTTCTTTGATGTTAAGTTGAGGGTGTAGGGTGAGTTGTTGTAGTATTTTATAGCTGACTAGGAGAAATACAAGTACCTGAGGCAGTTAACATGGTTTTGTTATTTTGTGAACACCTCTCAAATGGTCTAATTCTTTAACTGTGTGATTTACATCTAATTATTACCACTGTGCATCTTTGTATGGTATTAGTTCCAGTGACTTGATAACCATTGCTAAACAATTGTATGAACTGAATGAGTACCAATTTGTGATATACTTTTGTACCATATGCATCTTACTTAGTTTCCTTTGTATATTGAATCCAGAACTTGCCCTGTTAGTCTTATCTAGGTTGAAGGATAGGGGTTAGGAAAGGATCATAGGCCATTTTGATGTTAGCCCACTTTAGCCTAAATAACCTTCCCTGTATGCATAATATCCCTTGATCCATGTTTTGAGCTTGAATAGCCTATTTCTTTTTATGACACCTATCACCGTCCCATTTATATCATAATAAACCTATTTTGGCCCTGGTCCTCCTTGGGCATTGTGCACCTTGACTTAGGCAAATAGCCTAAGTTGAGGGTGGATATCATAGGGGTGCATGATGTAAAATGAGTATTAAGAAAGGTAGAATAAAAGAAAAAAATAAAAAGCTGGGTGCGGTGGAAAAGAACAAGAAAAGAAAAGTTGTGAATAAAAAGAAGTGATTGTAGAAAGAACCACACCTATCCTGAATATGAGTGATCAAAAATATAGAAGAATAGAAAAAGGCTAATAAGTGAGACCCCAAAAGCTAGTGTAGTGTCAAGGAGGCTTAGTCACTTTAAATATCATCGAGTATCATACCAGCCCCTAGCCTACATTACAAGCTAAAGAGAAGACCTACAGTGATCCTATCTGACCTATCTAGAAATCTTGGTAATGAAAATAAGGGCAAGCCTATGGTATTCGACATACAGTGATTGGAACCTCATTTTGAGAGTGAGTGTCATTTGATTCTCCCTACGGTGACATAGGTGATGTCTTATATAAGTGAAATGGGACTTCTTTGTGGTGAGGGCACACTGGTTACATTGCTAAGTGCTAACTTGTTTGGATAGTGTAGTCTTTGTCCATGCATGGATATTGGTTCTGAATTAATGCCAAATCTTGATTCTTGTGTGTCACATTGTTGTTCTCCAATAACATACACAATTTATTTTAAATTGATTGATCTTGGAGATGGTGAAGATGTTTTGAGATAATATGGATGGTTGACTGTTGAATGTGCATTGTATCCTCTTGGTTGTGTTTTAGTTGCTTGAGGACAAGTAATTATTTTAAGTTGAGGGTGCTGATGTGTGAGCAGATGCTAACACATGTGAGGATTTTAACTGAGAATAATTGCAAAGTCTTAAGAAACTTTTGTTGTTTTTGATTATTTTCTCTTCGATATTGCCGTAAAAGTTGAGATACAAGAGAATCAACAATTTTGGGAGCAAAAGAGTTGATTTCTGAGCAAGTAGAGAAGGAAGAATAGCTGACAACTTGTTTGATAAG
The DNA here is from genome assembly GCF_002878395.1 of Capsicum annuum. Taxonomy (NCBI): domain Eukaryota; kingdom Viridiplantae; phylum Streptophyta; class Magnoliopsida; order Solanales; family Solanaceae; genus Capsicum; species Capsicum annuum. The sequence goes on along the minus strand of NC_061112.1, from coordinate 90,273,618 downwards.
TCATCAGCATTATGATAAGCTATCAAAGTTGATGTCAGGCTTAGACAAAGAATGGCCTTTAGCTGGAATGTGTGACGATATCTGTGATAGGCCGTCAGAAGTATGATAAGCCGTCAGGCTTAGGCAAAGAATGGATTTTGAAGTGAAGAAGTAATGATATCTCTGATGAGTCATCACATGTCTGATAAAACGTCTAGCCTCATCGTCAGTCCAAGGTAGAGATTATCAAAGTGAAGAGGAACTGACGATATTCCTGATAAGCCGTCAGACACCTGATAAGCTATCACACACGTCGTCACCTGTCCAAGAAAATACTGTGATCTATTATTTTGTTTCCATAATTAGCGTGAAGTTTATAAAGCATATGTTAGGGTTTTCATTCATCATCTAAGACATCTGGAACTCACATTTTGAGCATTTTTTCTCTATTTTCTGACTTTAATTCTTTAGAGAGATTATTACAATTATTTTGAGATTTTCTACTGGATCAAATCTGAGAAACACTCATTGCTATTCATCTTCCTATAAGATCATCTATATAAGTATGAATTCAACTTGTTGTCTTGCTTATTTTATTATGAGTAGCTAAGTTTCATTAACCCGAGTTGTGGGATCTATGGGTTTGGGTTTGTAATGTAACTAAGTGTTCAAGATTCTAACGGTGGTAGGAACTTCTTGTTAATTCCATTATTTTACATACTGACTATTGGTTGCAAACAATAGACTTTGCTTACAGTTGATTTGATTGAGATAAGAAATCAACCCTAGTAAGAAGTGAATTATTAACAGGGACGTAGAAACATTAAACTTCCATTTAATAATTAATGTTGTAGCAAGATTAAATTAACTTGGGATAACATCCTATTATGAAATATAAATTCCCTAAGTTTAAGAGAATTAGGTCATTAAATATCTAAATAGGTTGAGAAACATTTAGACATAACTTCGACAAGGATAGTCTATTGTTCCTACCTACCACAAGAATCTTGAACTGTTACTAGTGTCTGTCAAATCCCAATACCCCTAGTGAACATATCTTTGGTTTTTCTTATCATATTGATTTCAAACACTGAACTGAGAAGTAATTATTTGTTACACTTCAAAAAATCCCCATTCATAGGAAACTGATAACTATCAGTTGATTAACCCGTAGATAACTCAAATTCACACCCTATTCCTTGTGGGATTCAACCCCAACCTAGTTGGGTTATATATTAACAACAATCGCTTACATTCTCATAAGAGAGGTGTAGTTTGAGCGTTATCATCTATCACGTAAGTCTTGTCTTATTGGTGGGAAAAGGAATCAGTTTAAGATGGGGGAAAGGCAGAACAAGAAGTTCAGATATTCAGAAAAAGGTGGGGTCATCAAAATAGCGGTAAACATGGGAGACAATGTACTAAAGAAGGGATCAAGGGAAATTTTAGTTCATACCCGTTGGCTTAAGCCCCTTACCGAAAGTCGTTTGTGATTATTATTTTTAAAAAGGTTGAAGTCCTAGGGAAGAGGGTGCCTAATATTAGTCTAGTAGAGCCAGGTTAGTCCCTCCCTATCCTTCTTGTCGATTATGTGGTCAGTGGCATCATAGATTTTATTGTGTGGGAAAGAATTGATGCTTCAAGTATAGTCAGCTAGATCATATGCAGCGGTATTGTCCTTCGGTCAGTGTTTCTACTAGACCCAATAAGATTTTAGTTGCTATGTCTTGGGTTTTTTAACGAAGGGGTGCTACTTTTGATACCGGCACTGGTCGGAGTTATCTATATACTCTTAATACCTTCCTAGAGTCTGAGGGTATTGTTTTTCCCATAAACTGAGGGTATTGCTTTCCCTATAATGTGTATTTCTTTCTTCATTCAAGGTCTACTCTCTCTTATGTGACCTCTTATGTGACTAGTCACTTTGGTTTTTATCCTGATTGTATCCCGAATCCTTTTTCTGTATCCACCCTAGTAGGTGACTCCATTGTGGCTAAAAGGGTCTATAGGGGTTATGTGATATTGGTACATGGTAGGAAAACCTTGATGGACCTAACAGAGTTGGACATGATAGATTTTGATGTGATTTTGCAGATGGATTGGTTGCATTTATGCTATGTGTCTCTGGATTATCGGACCCATAGGATCAGTCTCCATTTTCCAAATAAGCCGGTGATTGAATAGGAAGGTAGTCCCCTAGTTCCTAAGGAAATGTTGATTTCATGTATTAGAACCCAAAAATTGATAAAGGATGCTTTTACCACTAGTGCATGCTAAGGATTTTAGATTTGAAGGTCCTTTTTTGCAGTCTGTCCCTGTGGTCTGTGAATTTTGTAAGGTTTTCCCTGATGATCTTTGTAGCGTTCCTCTTAATTAGAAAATTAATTTTTGGGATTGATCTGCTTTCGAACACTCGTCCTATCTCTACCCCTTCTTATGGAATAGCTTTGGCTGAGTTGAAAAAATTTAAGGAGTAGTTGCTGAAAAATCTTCATGGTAACAGTTTGTCCGACCTAGCATTTCTCCATGGGTGATTTTGTTCTTTGTGTGTAATAAGGATGGTTTTCTCTGGATATGTATAGGTTAATGACGGGTGAATAAGGAATTCACGGTGACCCCCTTGTGGGGTGGACTATATGTATTTTATGCGGGGTACTCTGTTAGTGGTTCATGATGGTTAATAGACACTAAGTTTGAACCTTAGATATTGATTTTAGTGAAAGGAGTATGTAAGCTTGAAGATAGCAATGTGGGATTTTTGGGAGTAAATTGGTGGGCTTTACAGGGTGTGCAAAAGAGGTGAGGTTGATAATTTAGAGAACAATGGAGGGGGAAAGTTGTGATATATAGGTCAGCGTTCCAGGTTGAACTAATGGATTGGGGGGATAAGTCATTTGATAGATTATGGCATGGAGTTTGTAAGAATATATTGAACCCCAGGTAGCATCTGGATAGATGAGATTTTAATTATAAGAGAACCTAGTGTCCCTATTACATGACCTTGTGATACCTCTTAGACTGGAGTGTTGTCCAGCTGTAATAAGATGGAGATCGAGGGACAATCTTAAATTTTCTCCAAGCGATGGGCTTCAAGGGAGAGTTAGGGAGAATTTACTCCTATTCTAGCAATTCGCTCCTATTTCAATTAAGAGGGCACTCTATTAGTGATGTACGTATTCTAATAGTGCTTATGCCTAAGTCCTGCATTCTTCATGTTGTGAATATCTATACTCCTGCCCCGTAACCAAAGGAAAAAATGCTTCTCGGGAATTCGAGCTTCCAAGTGTTCAAGATCTATGTCATGAATCCCATAATTCATATATTTATGTCTCACGTTATACCTATTTCCAAGAAATAGTGGTTTCAAGCGAAAATCCTTGCCTTGTTCCCTGAATATGGATCTCAACTTTATGTTATATTACCCGTGAGATGTGCAGTTGTGTTTCTCCCGGTGCCCATTCTGAAGGTTTCATGCTATGGTATGTTTATGTTGGAACAACCCTCTATTTATAACCTAGGTGGTTGCTACAAAGTACTTCGTGCCTATTGAACTATGTCTCATTTTACGGGTCTCACCTGGAGTAGTACGACAAATAGGAGTTGTAATTGAGAAGTAACCTCTCTTATTCTTAATGCATGTTCTCTAAGTTCCTCAGTGACCCTTCTTATGTTATGATGGTAGTGGCTATTGAAACATAGTAATGTTTGGATAAGAGAGTAGATGTTCTTTGTTGTAAGATCTTGGGGCGAATACTCATGCAAAGGTTGTAGATACGGATGGAAGAGTAATATGAACCTTTATTATATGAAATAGTTAAAAAGAAGAGATGTGGTGAAATCCACCATTATAATGATTGAAGTTTCTAGTTTTGGGAGGTAGATCCATAAAGTGGGGCTAGAAAGGCAGGCCTGAACGTTGCGATTAATAGATATACAAAACCATTGTGTTATGCGGTTAGTACTCCTGGATTGAGACCTGAGATTGCCTGATTATTGTGATAAGATCGAGTAGTACTATTGGAGTGGTGTAGGGTCCCATGGCTTACACTAGCACCTTTAACTTTGAGTTAGGGTTTAACATGGGAGAGATATGCAATTATACTCAAACCCTTATAGTTTTGTGTTCACGGGGGAGTTAGGAGGTTGAAATAGATTGTTGTATTCATAGTTGAAAGTTTAGTTAAGAGTGTGGTCATATATAAGGGTTATTAGATGTATTGTTTGGGAGTAAGGATCTATGTGGGGAGCTAGAGAGGACATAAAATCCAAGTATCCATTCTTATTCCACATCCCTGATAATCGTGCCTGAGGTATGTGTTATTCTTAAATCTTGTTTTTTGACTTTGTTAAAGAAAAGTGTGGTTTTTAGTTGTGTTAAAATCATGCTTGTAATTGCCTTAACCTATCATTTGAGGATGAATGATCCAAGTGGGGGAGAATAAAAATACCCCAGTTTTTGGCCCTTGAAAATTTTTTGAATTCTGAGCTTTTTACCCTGGCAATGACTCACCTGACAAGTCATAATGTGTCTTTATGGGTCATAGGACCCAGTCGTAATGAGCCTAAAAGGATTTTTCCTAAGTTACTGCTTTGATAATGACTAGACTTAATGAGTCATATAGACTCCTAACGAGTCATAAGAAGGATATTTTATAATCTATCAAGTGTTCACCCAGTTGTGTTCTACTCTGACAACGACTTGGACCGTATGAGTTGTAGGGTCATATGATGAGTTTGCTAATAAAGTTGTAAAGACAACAGTAGGTAGGGGACCTGGAGAATATTTTAGTTATAACTCGTGGTGACGAGTCGTAAGGTATGGTTACGAGTCGATGGGTGTGGTTATGAGTCAATGGGTGACTCATAGTCAAGGGCGACACTTTTTGGTTCTTAAGTTGAGGCACTTTGGAAACTTCCCACTTTAACCCTTTTGACCCCACAACTTAAAACTAACTTTGCGACACATTTCAGTCATGTCTGATTAATTATTTGGAGATCTTTTGACCTATAGGTTCGAGTCCTAGTTGGTTGAGTAGATAACTTCGCATGATGATATTAGCTTGCAAGCGAGGTTGGTATGACGATACCAACGGATGCGTTGGTGCGTAATTGGTTTAATAAAAATAGGAATATATGTTAAATATTTTAATTGGTCTTTAAAAAGGATTGTGTGTCTAACCGTGAAAGGTGGACGTCTCAAGAGAAATGACACTGGAAATCGTGATAGCCGATATGGGGGTTGTTATGGCTTGAGGTTTTGAGTCCCATTACTAAGACCAGGTGGTTCGAGTCCACCTTATTGTTATCATTATGATTCGAGGGTTCGAGTCCCCCATATTATATTTTATGATCTAGTACTTAAGTCACCTTTATATATGATTGGAGCGTTCGAGTCCCCCGTGCATATATGTATGATCTTTCTCCATTTCACATGGCTACGCGCACTAGGACCCGACCAGGGGGTGAGAACTTAGGACCATATAGGCCATAGGTACTATTATTATGATGGTTAAGCTACACTACCCAGGTTAAGATTTTCAAAGGTTCATGTTAAGCCTTATTCCCTATCCCGGCATGTGATATATATATATATGCAATCGATTATGTGCATTGGATTTTGAATGAGTTTGAAACTGTTGATCATGGTATTATGTTACCCTTATCCTTAATTTACATGTTAGCGTTCACCCTGCTAACCATCTCCGGATGTTGTATCTCCACGCAATGCAGGAATTGTCCATACTTCTACTTCTCCTGCACAGTGATTCAGATTTGGGGTCAGTTCATGTGTTGACATTGAAGTGGTGAGATTCCATACATCGGAAGTCTACATTTCATGTTTTTATCTCCAAGGTCTCAGATTCTTTTAGATGAGTTTTGGATATAGTTGGGGGTATGTGTCGTGACCTTATTGGTATTTTGTTTTGGTACCTTGTTTAGAAAGCTTTATTGGATTACTATAGATTTGGGTGATGTTGGTCTGTTGTTGGTTATTGATTATAAAAGTATCTTTTATTCTCTAATTTTATCTTGTTATATGTTCGAAATTCATCCGACAAGGGTGATATTATGGTGGTTGGTCAGGTGCAAGGAGGTGATCTTTCGTCCCCGACGAACTTGCCTAATACATCGCCAGGCCCCTCAAATTGGCGTCATCTTTTACTTTGGCACCTCAAATAGACATTGTTCACTTTAGGAACCTCAAGTAGCGTATGGGCGTGTCATTTTTACAACATTTGCAGAGTTAGTATGGTGCATGTATTACACCTACATAAGGCATGTAGAATCCCTTTTTCATCTAGTATGGTGTCCAAATTATCCCACAAATAATATATTAACTCATCTATATTAATTTATACCTTCTTCCTCTTTTTTATCCACCATTTTTGTCAATCTGAAGCTTATTTACTGGTGAAAATTATTGGGAGAGTTTTAAAAATTAGATACACATTTAGGGTTTTATACTCTCTCATATGAATCAAATCTAACGACATTTTGATCTATTGTGATTGAGGCATTGCTTGTTTGAAATTTTTCCTCCATTGCATTGATATGTTATTTAATTACAGGATTCTAAAACTATTTCTTGTTTTTCGTTACATGTTCAAGGTTTGTAAATAATATTCAATTAATAAGTTTAGTTGGGTGAATAATAACTAAACTGAATGTAAAATAAAGATTTAACTGGTCATATAATTTACAAAAATCCAATCATATAAATAATATTGACATTATTCATTAATTTGATTTAGTATCAAATGAGGTAAGTTGTTTTTCTTCCAAGGGAATAATCTAAAATAAATTGAAACAAAAAACACCACAAAACTTTGTTGTTGTCACATTTCTGTGCTAAATGTAATACCCCAGGTTTTGAACTCTGAATTTTTCTCAGAAATTGTGCTAACTTCTCAGGGTACGACTTAGACGATGAATTGTGAAGACTCATCATGAGTCATATAGAGCTAATAATGGTCTGACAAGTAAGGTTTCCCTAATTTTCTGGCATAGTGATGACTGGGACCATATGATTCATAAGGTAATGTCATGAGTTATGGTGAGGGACTCGTGACCTTAGTAGTGAAATGGCCCAAGGTTGTTGTCTTGGTAACGACTAGATTTCACAAGTTGTAGGGTAAGTTCATGAGTCGTAGGATGTGACTCGTGACCAAACCAGAAAGGATGCCCTAAATTTTTTCCCAGGCTATGAGTCTAGGTGATGAATCATGCCCAGTGATCACGAGTCGTCACATAACCCATAGTGACTGAGAGTTATAATTCCTGCACGATTTTATTAAGGGCATGGTGGTCTTTTTCTCTTACCCCACTACTATTCCATGACATAAAACATTCCCTTAGCCCCATTTCCACCTATTAAACATAACATAAATACTCTCTTCTCTCTCAAATTCCCAAGTCAAGAACAAAGCTAGAGTTTCTAAAGGATGGTCATCTAGGCTCAAAGGGTGGTTTCTTCTCCAAATTCTTTGAGTTTTCAATCATGTATCTCTTCCCTAACTTGGTTTTTATATAAAATCATGTGTTTAATCATGGTTTATGTGAATTAAATTATTTGGTTTTGAATAATGGGTTGAGGGTTTTAAATGACTATTACTTGTTTTGTTTTCCCATGGTTTTGGAATTTGTTAATCATACTTTATCTTATGGGTTGGAACTAAATTTGTGCATGGATATGGTGAATGGGATGGGGGTCATGGCATTCCCTTAAAATTATTGAAATTGGTATTAACCTCAACCCTCTCTGTAAATTGGTTTTGGAACATAAAAATATGCATGTTTTAAGCCACTTTTGAACTATTGCATTGCCTAAAAGGTTAATGGAACATAAATGATATTATAAGGCCTTGGCGGCCGTGGTATGGTTTTTAAATTAGAACTTGGGGGTCGTGGATTCCCCCAGGTTTATGTATAACTGGAATGACGTAATTCTAAAAGTTTTCAAGCATATTAGTATGACGATACAATTTGGTAATGCCTTATAGGAAGATTTCTTGGTTAAATGGAATGGGTTATGTGTAAAAGTTTTAATTGGGATTAAAGGGGTTGTTATCACGATCCGAGGCTACCCCTAGTGACAACAACAGTGCATACGGCAACAAGTTTAATACCTCAAACTTTCCTAACTTAAATTCATCCCAAAAATGCCAAGAATTAGCTTCTAAAGTGAATGATAATTATTACGTGTGGCCCTCCGCGATATTGGCATGTCGCGGAGAGGGCCAATTTCTCATTCGTCAATTTGAAGAGGTCCAGCACGATAATGGAGCATCGCTCCATGTGCCAAAATGGCATTCCAAAGCGGCACCGCGATGGCTCCACATCGTTGAGTCTACCCAGTTTCTATTTGTCAATTTCCAGTGAGCCACCGCGATAGTGACGCGTCGCGGTGGCCACTCAGTTTGGAAAAATATGCTTTTTTTCTATTCATTTAATTATTAAAAAGGGGTACTTTGGTCATTCTTCCAGCCCCTAATCCTTCTTAAACAGTGAATTAAACCCCTTCAAAGAACTTTACATCCACTTTTCATCAAATCTCTTTCAAGCAAAACCCTAGTTCATCAAACTTTCTTCCCAAGGAATCCAAATTCCTCCATTTCAAAGAAATTCAATATTGAGGACTCCCAACACAAAGGCTCTAAGAATTTATCATCAAAGCATCAATAGGTACCCAAGATTCAAGTTTTTCATCAAAGATCACCAATTAAGGTATGTGGGGTTATGAACAAGGATACTCATTTCATCCTTGTGCCCAAAACTTATTTTAATCACGAATTTACTGAATTATATATAAGTTTTCATGAAATTGAAGTTAGGGTTTATACCCATTAATGTTGTTTACAAGCTTATGAGATTTCCAATGATTTAGAAATTGAATTACAAGATTATGTTCATATTTTCATGCATATTGCTGAAATTTCCAGATTTTAAGTTGAATTATGAATGTTTACATTACCAAGCATGAATATTATGATGTTTTAACATGAGATTGAAGCATTGATTATTTTCCCAAGATTGATTTTATGATTCTAAGAAAGATGATGCTTTAAGCATCTTATGAGTAGATTATTTATAGTTTTTTTCAGTAAAGCTTGATCTTTCAATCACTGATTTAGCTTTGGAATTCACTTTGCAGATTATTATAGTTTACAGAACTCAGATTAACTTTATTTATAGATTTACTCATATAAATGCATAATTGGTTTTCCATATGAACCCTTATGATACCTTTTAAAAGGGGATTTCCAATGTTTTGAGCATACAAATTTAAGAGGAAGTAGTATTTAGCACCGAGCGAGAAGTGTGGGATTAGTGTGCGTTATCTTCCACAGAACTACATAGCCAACATAGGTACAGATTATCAGGTTTACTAATTTCTATATGGTTGACAATTTTAGCTTGTGATCGATCACCTGGATTAGGTTATAATCCCTAGCAAGAATATGACACCTCTCCCTAACGTGAGGTTTCTTCCTTAGGAGGTTAAGTCATTGGACTCCATGTAGCTCGCATGGTTTATGTCAGTTAAGAGAACCTCCCTAACAGTAAAGATTTTTAGAATAAGTTTTCAGATTTCACTTAGGCTATATGAATTGACAATAAGAACAAAATACAAATTTTAGAACTAAGTATTGTGACTCATAAGAATTGTATTGCATGCTTTACTACTCATGATTTATGATCTTTAGGTTTCAAATTTACTCAAGCCTATGCAAGTCATTTACATTTAGCATGCATGATTTTATAAACCGTGATAACATTGTTTACTTATTGCATTCACCCCCATATACTCAGTACATCCTCAAAGTACTGATCCACATATACGTCTATGTGCTACATTGTCTCATAATATAAATTCAGGTGCTCAGCCACAGCAGCGCGAGTGATTTTTGAGCATCTCATCTACATCTCTGTAGTTAGTGAGTCCTTATAGTTCGGGGACTTAGCTATTCATGTTTTTAGTTTATTAATAGATGTTTTTGTATTTATTTCATACAGTTTGAGTTAGTTGGGGCCTATCTCAGTGACTCTCTAGATTTAGTCAGTAGAGGATTGTTGGACTACTAGATTTAGTTTTAGATTTTAGTTACAGTATTCAGATTTTCAGTATTTCCTTTATCAGACATTTGAGATTAGTATGATTCAGATATACCCAGATAATTCAGACAGTTTTTGCATTTATTATGATTTTTCATTCATACCTTCCCGAATTTGAGATTCAGATTTAGAAAAGGCAGCCAGGTTAGCTCAGAACTACTTATAGTTTGGAATACTGTGTGGCATCCCGGGAATCAGATTTCTAGGCCTTACAAACTTGGTATCAGAGCCTAAGGTTTAGAGAGTCCTAGGGAGTCAGACAAGCTGCGTGCATTTTAGGAAGAGGCTATAGAGCATTTTAGGAAATCATCTCTTCTATCATGATCTATTGTGCATTCAGTATCTCTATCTGCTGCTAACTCATGCTTTCACGTGACAAAAAATGCCTCCTCATCGAGCTAACACATGTAAAAATAATAACCAGCCACCTCATCCCGTAGATCCTTTGAATGAGAATGTGTCACATACAGAGTTTTGGGCTACCTTTCAGGGGCTAGCCCAAGCTGTGACAGTTGATGTTTAGGGTAATTTTTAGGATGCAACCCTACCTCAGCAAGATAGTGACTTAGCCGCAACCAAAATTTGAGATTTTATAAGGAGGTATCCATTGGAGTTTTTTGGGTCGAAGGCAGGTGAGGACCCACAACTTTATCTAGATGAGGTAAAGAAGATCACCCAAATTATGCATGTTTCTGAAGAAAAGAGCATAGAATTGGCATCCTATAGGCTGAAAGATATTTCTTATGATTTGGTAGTGATGTGGAAGAAGATTACATGGGAGAATACAGCTCCCATGACTTGGCAAATTTTTTAGGATACGTTCCTAGACTAGTTATTCCCACGTGAGATGAGGGAAAATAAGATAGAAGAGTTCATAAACCTGAGGTAATGCTCAATGATAGTTAATGAGTATTGCCTCAAGTTCAACCAGTTGTCTAAGTATGCCCTTGATCAGATGGATGATCCTAGGTCAAGCATGAGTAAGTTTGTGACCGGTGTGTTTGGGTTGGTAGCTAAGGAGTGTAGGACTTCTATGCTTATTGGAGATGTGGATCTCCCTATATTGATGATGCATGCCCAGCAGATTGAGGCAGAGAAGATAAGGAAAAGAGAGAGAGTAAATAAGAATGATAGAATAGGGCAGTTTGATTATGGTTAGAATAGTTCTGGAGGAGGAAATCATTCACAATTTCAGAATCATTCATCTATGCCTGCACTTTCTTCAACCAGTGCTCCGGCACCCAGAAATAGACAAGAACAGTGGGGTAAGTCATTTATGTCCAGATCTCAAAATAATATAAGTGGTAGTCCCAGCTATCCTCAGTGTGCTAGGTATGGTAAAAATCATCTTGGTCAGCGTTTAGCTGGATAGAGTGGTTGTTATAGTTGTGGCCAGTTGGGTCATAGAATCAAAGAGTTCCCACATGCTTGACAGGGAAATTAGGATGTTCATCCTCAAACTTAGACTACTAGTGCACCAGCTCCTTTAGGTTGCCCAGCTCTTTCTCAGGACCCATCATCTAATACCGATAGCAGTCAGTGCTAGAATTGGTTTTATTCCTTACCATCCCACCAGTAGTAGGAGGCTTCTCTAGACGCTGTTACCGGTATGCTTCATGTCTTCTATTTTAATAGCTATGTGTTGTTAGACCCTGGGTCGAGTTTCTCTTATATGACCCCGCTAGTTGCTGGGAATTTTGAGATAAATCCTAAAATTATCCTTGAGCCCTTCTTGGTTTCTACTCCAGTAGATGAGTTAATTATTTCTAAGCAAATCTATAAGAAGTGTCCTATCACTGTCCTTCATAAATTCATATTAGCAGACTTAATAGAGTTAGATATGGTTGATTTTGATCTTATCCTTAGTATGAATTAACTCTATTCCTATTATGCCTCTATAGATTCTCGCACCCGTGAGGTGAAGTTTCAATTCCCAGATGAGCCAGTCTTCGAGTGGTCAGGTAATTCAGTGTCTCCCAAGAGTCATTTCATATCTTATCTTAAGGCCAGAAAGTTAATATCCAAAGGTTGCATTTATCACCTAGTTTGAGTCAAAGACATTAAGTCTGAGACTCCAACACTTCAGTCTGTTCGAGTGGTCAATGAATTTCCTAAAGTTTTTCTAGAAGATCTCCTAAGGAATACCTCCCGATAGGGAAATAAAATTTGGTATTGACCTCCTCCCAGATACTTAGCCTATTTCTATCCCTCCATATTGTATGGCTCTCCCAGAGCTTCAGAAGATGAAAAAGTAATTCAAATATCTTTTAGATAGAGGTTTCATAAGGCCTAGCGTTTCATAAGGCTAAGATCAGTAGACTTTCTAGGTCATATTGTTTTCGCCGATGGCATTAGAGTTGATCCCCAAAAGTCAGAAGCCGTAAGAAATTAGCCTAGACCTATCTCTTTATGAGACAATAGAAGTTTCTTTGGTCTAGTTGGTTATTAAATATGTTTTGTTGAGGGTTTCTCATCTATTGCATCCCCGATGTCTAGATTGACCCAAAAGAAAGTTAAGTTCCAATGGTCAGATTCTTGCGAGAAGTGTTTTTAAGAGTTGAAGACTCGACTCACTACAGCCCTAGTCTTAGCATTACCCGATGGTACGGATGGTTTTGTGGTGTATTACGATGTATCTAGAGTTGGTTTGGGTTATGTGCTGATGCAGAAAGGTCAGGTTATAGCCTATGCCTCTAGACAACTTAAGCCTCATGAAAGAAATTACCAAACCCATGACCTTGAATTAGTTGTTGTGGTATTTGCGATGAAAATCTGGAGACACTATCTGTATGGTGTACATGTTGATGTGTCCACGGACCACAAAAGTTTATAGTATCTGTTTACCCAGAGGGAGTTGAATCTTCGTCAGAGGAGATGGTTAGAATTGTTAAAGGATTATGACATGAGCGTGTTGTATCATCGGGCAAGGCCAATGTAGTGGCAGATGCCCTTAGTAGATTATATATGGGTTGTGTTGCCCATGTGGATAATGATAAGAAAGAGCTAGCATGAGAAGTTCATCATTTGTCTAGATTGGGTGTTAGATTGGTTGATTCAGCTGAACAGAATGTTTGGGTTCAGAGTAGTTCCGAATCTTCCCTAGTTTCGAAAGTGAAGGAGAAGCAAAATATGGATTCTTGTTTGATCAAACTGAAAGAGTAAGTGAGAGATCAAAGGGTAGATTGTGTATGGCGTGCATTGATGAGTTAAGATAGCGGATTTTGGCTAAAGCTCATGGCGCACATTATTCTATTCATCTAGGTGCTACCAAGATGTACTGTGACTTTTGGGAAATCTATTGGTGGAATGGTATGAAAAGAGATATAGCAGAATTCGTAGATTAATGTACAACTTGTCAACAGGTTAAGGTAGATCACCAAAGACCTGGTGGTATGTTACAAGAGTTTGGTATCTCCACTTGGAAGTGGGGAGAGGTGAATATGGATTTTGTGACTGGTTTACCCCATTCGCGTCATCAGCATGATTCGATTTGGGTTATTATAGACAGGCTGACTAAATCAGCCTATTTCTTACCAGTTCACACGTCCTATACAACTGAAGATTATGCTAATCTGTACATCAAACAGTTGGTTAGATTGCATGGAATTCTCTTATCTATCATCTCAGATAGGGGTACTCAATTTACTTCCCAGTTTTGGAGAGCTTTTCAAAAGGGTCTTGGTACCCAAGTTTATCTTAGTTCAGCTTTTCACCCTCAAATAGATGGTCAACCAGAGAGGACCATCCAAACTCTAGAAGATATGTTGAGGGCATGTGCTCTTGATTTCAAAGGTAGTTGGGATGAGCATTTGTCGTTGATTGAGTTTGCTTATAATAGCAGTTACCCTTTTAGCATTCAGATGGCCCCGTTTGAGTCTCTTTATGGGAAGAAATGTAGATCACCCATAGATTGGTTTGAAATGGGTAAGGACATTTTGCTTGGGCCTGATGCAGTGTTTGAAGCTATTGATAAAGTTAAGTTGATCAGATAAAGATTGAAAATAGCCCAGAGTTGTCAGAAATCATATGCAGATGTGAGAAGAAGGGACCTTTAGTTTGAGGTTGGTGATTTAGTGTATCTGAAGATTTCACCCATGAACAGGGTGAAGATATTTGGCAAGAAGGGGAAACTTAGTCCCCGATTTGTTATCCCTTATAGAATTCTGAGTCGCGTTCGAAAAGTAGCTTATGAGTTTGAGTTGCCTGCAGACTTGTCAGTAGTTCATCCTATATTTCATGTTTCTATGCTTAAGAAGTGCATCGGTGACTCCACCATTGTAGTTAATTTAAAAAGCTCAGATATCCAGAACAGCCTCTCATATGAAGAGACTCCAATTGAGATTTTAGATCATCAGATCTGTAGACTACGGAACAAAGAAGTTTCCTTGGTCAAAGTTCATGGGCAGAATTAGTCAGTTGAGGGCGTCACTTGGGAAGCAGAAGCAGATATGCGAGCCAAGTACCCTCAACACTTCTCTACAAACTCAGTTTTAGCCGAAGGTAATACTCTTCCATAATCTAGTTCTTTTCTAATCTCAGATTAAACTATATAGCTATTTTCATGTGAACTCATGCACTTATAGATCAGTTCAGTAAGCTCATTATGTTGAGAATTAGTTATTTAGTTAATTCAGTTGTGCATGATAACTTGTAGCTCCAGATTTCCCCAATATTCTCAACTTAACTAGCCATATTTGAGGACAAATGTTCCCAAGGGGGAGATATTGAAATGCCCCAAACTTTCCTAGCTTAAATTCACCCTAAAAATGTTAAGAATTAGCTTCAAAAGTGAATGATAATTATTTCGTGTGGATTTTTCTAGATTTAGACCTCCCATTGTGTAGGAAATTTAATAAGCTTTCCAACGATATAAGATTCACCCAAATTTGATAATCGGATAAGAAGTCATGGCTATTTTAAGTTTCAATCGCAAAACACTGTCATTTCGGTCACTAGCGCATCACGTAGAGGGTTTAAATAATGATTGTCAATTTTTAGTGGCCCTCCGCGATATTGGCGCATCACAGAGAGGGCCAATTTCCCATTCATCAATTTTCAGAGGTCCAGCGCGAAAATGGCGCATCGCGCCATGTGCCAAAATGGCATTCCAAAGCGGCACTGCGATGGCTTCGCATCGCTGAGTCTACCCAATTTCCATTAGTCAATTTCCAGTGAGCCACTGTGATAGTGGCGCATCGCGGTGGCCACCCAGTTTGGAAAAATATGCATTTTTCAGTTCGTTTAATTATTAAAAAGGGGTACTTTGGTCATTCTCCCAACCCCTAATCCATCTTAAACAGTGAATTAAACCCCTTTAAAGCACTTTACATCCACTTTTCATCAAATCTCTTTCAAGCAAAACCCTAGTTCATCAAACTTTCTCCCCAAAGAATCTAAATTCCTCCATTTATTTCTTTAAAGAAATTCAAGATCGAGGATTCCCAACACAAAGCCTCTAAGAATTTATCATCAAAGCATCAATAGGAATCCTAGATTAAAGTTTTTCATCAAAGATCACCAATTAAGGTATGTGGGGTTATGAACAAGGATACTCATTTCATCCTTGTGCCAAAAAACTTATTTTAATCACGAATTTACTGAATTTTATATGAGTTTCCATGAAGTTGAAGTTAGGGTTTATACCCATTAATGTTGCTTACAAGCTTATGAGATTTCCAATGATTTAGAAGTTGAATTACATGATTATGTTCATATTTTCAGGCATATAGCTGAAATTTCCATATTTTAAGTTGAATTATGAATGTTTACATTACCAAGCATGAATATTATGATGTTTAAACATGAGATTGAAGCATGGATTATTTTCCCAAGATTGATTTTATGATTCTAAGAAAGATGATGCTTTAAGCATCTTGTGAGCAGATTATTTATAGTTTTTTCCAGTAAAGCTTTGATATTTCGATCACTAGTTTATCTTTGGAATCCACTTTACAAATTATTACAGTTTACAGAACTCAAATTAACTTTATTCATAGATTTACTCATATAAATGCATAATTGATTTTCCATATGAACCCTTAAGCTAGTTTTTAAAAGACGATTTCCAATGATTTGAGCATACATATTTAAGAGAGATTAGTATTTAGCACCGAGAAGGAAGTGTTGGATTAGTGTGTCTTGTCTTCCTACGTAGCCAACATAGGTACAGATTATCAGATTTTCCCATTTCCATATGGATTCCAGTTTTATCTTGTGATCGATCACCTGGATTAGGTTATACACCCTGGAATGAGTATGACACCTCTCCCCAACGTAAGGTTTCTTCCTTAGGAGGTCAAGACGTTGGACTCCATATAGCTCACATGGTTTATGTCTGTTAAGAGAACCTCCCTAACAGTAAAGATTTTCAAAATAAGTTTTTAGATTTCACTTAGCCTATATGATTTGAGAATAAGACAGAATACAGATTTCAGAACTAAGTGTTGTGACTCACAAGAATTGTATTGCATACTTTACTATTCATGATTTATGATCTTCAGGTTTCAGATTTACTCAAGCCTATGTGATTCATTTACATTAACATGCATGGTTTTATAAACTATGATGACATTATTTACTTATTACATTCACCCCCATATACTCAATACATCCTCAAAGTACTGATCCACATATACGTCTATGTACTATATTATCTTATAATATAGGTTCCGGAGCTCAGCCACAGCAGCACGAGTGATTTTCGAGCATCTCATCTATATCTCTGCTGTTGGTGAGTCCTCATAGTTCGAGGACTTAGCTATTCATGTTTTCAATTTATTAAAAGATGTTTCAATATTCATTTCAGATAGTTTGAGTCAGCTGTGGCCTATCCCAATAACTCTCTAGATTTAGTTAGCAGAGGCTTGTCAGACTATTAGATTCAGTTTTAGATTTCAGTTATAGTATTTAGATTTTCTGTATTTGCTTTATCAGACTTTTGAGATTAGTATGATTCAGATATACCCAGATAATTTAAAAAAGTTTCCGCATTTATTATGATTTTTCATTATACCTTCCTGAATTTGAGATTCAGATTTAGAAAAGGCAGCCCGGGTTAGCTCAGAACTACTTATAGTTCAGAGCACCGTGTGGTATCCCGGGAATCAAATTTTGGGGCATGTGTAAAAGTGACCAGAAGATAACCCATACCCTAAATAAAATAGTAATATAACACATGAGTGGAAGGTAAACTGATAAAGTACTGTAAATCTGAATACTGAAATACGTAGAAATAATATGTCTGAAATATTTGATAATAAAATAAATTATCTGTCTGAACCAACTGGTAATACAGAAAGAGATGACTAATTGTCTGACTGATTACCTGAAAGTATCCAAACATCATGAGGAATTGATGGGATAAACCCCCAACTAACTCTGACTGACTGAACATAAAGAAATACTAAAATAACTGAGATAAACTTATCATGTCCCTGATGGATGAGGACTCACCACTACTACTTCTGAGTAATGTTGAGCTATCTAAGAACGGTTGGGAAACTAAGCGTTCTAACCTATGTTATAAGACAACATAGCGCAAAGAAAAGTATGCAGTCAGTACTTTGAATGTACTAGTATATAAGATGAGGACTGACTAAAATGTGTGAGATAACTGAGCATGAATGCATGAACATGTAATATCTTAGAATGTAAGACCAAGCATAAATATATTTCTGAGATAATCAGAAATCTGAAAGACTAAATTCTGTCTAGTTGAATAACTGAAAATTTGATAATCTAAAATCCAAAAGACTGAATTCTGTGTAATTGAATAGCTAAAAATCTATCTGCTTTGGTCAAACAAACCTGAATTAAGTCATACAAAATACTGACTTAAACTGTGGGAGGTATCATGTGATCGATATGCCCCAATCTAAGGTATTTGGGGTCCAACCTATAACCTCGGTTGGAAGGGTGTCAGTGTTGTGCCATAGGTACTAACACATGGCTAATGATGTGGATCCATAAGCCTGTTGTCCCAAAGGAATAGGGAGTCACCATCTATTGGCAGGTGCTCTCATGAGATATGCGTCAACCCTCAACTGGTAGGAAGACACCTCAAACCTACGTTGTCTATGTAGTTCTGGAACTCAGGGACTGCTACTAAAGGTCACACCCTTGACTGGCAGGTGAGCCCCTATCCCTGGGTTTGATCGGTGCTAAATCCTACTCCCAACTGAATATAACACTGACATTGCTTATCATGATCATAACAACTGAGTAAATGGTAATATTTTTTATTTAACTGAAATCATTACTTCAGATATTTGAAATGTAAGTAAACACGCAGGTATCGGGTGTTCATGACCCGCCAGCACTAAAGATCGTAAAATACAATATTAAAGCTTCAAACTTTAGTATGGGGTCATGGATCAAAGACCCAAAACATAAACACCCCGCCAATTAAGTGAAAAGCATGGATTTGAACATAGGCATTTCTTAAAACATAAGAAAACAACAAGACTTCATGGCTAAATTCACAATTCGATATTATGATATGAAATTCAATTGAATACAATAGGGGAAATAGAAACGTAAAACATAAAATAACCAAAATTTCCATGGAATCATACTAGGACATGAATTGAGCTAAACTACTAGTGAAAACATGAATTTAACTCATCTTGAACACATACAACTTTGTAATGAAGGAAAAACTCATATTTTAACCATAGAAGAGGTTTTTTGGGCTCCATGGGTGAAAGGGACTCATGGATGAACACCCCACATACCTTAATAACTGATTTATCAAAGATTTCTTGGATTGGTTGAGAGCAATTTGGAGTAAAAAGGAAAAATAATGCCCTTTTAGAAATCCCAAATCATGTTAAGGACGACTTGGGTTGAGGGGAAATGACTCAAATTCCCCTTGGGAACTTAAATTAAGAAGTTAGATGAGACACCCTAGGTGCACCATGACCTTTGCTTGGGTCAAGTGGCCACCGCATTGCGACCCTTTCTTGGTTCAAGTTGCCACCACGCCGTGAACCTTCTCACTTATGGAACCATCCTTACGTCGTGGGGCTATCGCGAGACTTCAGTGATTCATCCATCCAAACACGTCCCAAACCTTGTCCGAAAGTCCCAAAACTCTCTTAAGACAGTACTTTTAACCTCCTTAATCATGAACCAACTCAAAAATCAACATTTCAGGGTCGAAAAGGTCAAAATAAAATTTTGTAAAGTTTAGGGGTCTTGAAAATGACTATGTCATCAACACTTAGTGAAATTTTCAAGCCTTGGACCGCTTAAGCATGCAACTAAGAGTTGAATCGAGCGTAGAATATTTTGAGGTATTACAATATCTCCCCTTGGGAATATTCATCCTTATATGAGACTAGTTAGATTGAGGATACAAGGGCAACTGAGATCATATTCTGAACATGCATGACTTGGAACATAATTGCATAACTGAGTCTGAAGTATGATACATGAACTGAACTAATTTTCCAAATACATGCAATAACATAAGAATAGTTACATAGCTGAAACTGAGAACGAAAAAGAGTAAATCTAGGGAAAATCATTACCTCAAAGATGAATCTGAGTTTGCAGAGAAAAGATAAGGGTACTTGGTCTGGATATCTGCTTCTGCTTCCCATGTGGCTCCCTCAACGGACTGATTTCGCAAAAGAACTTTAACCTAGGGAACTTCTTTATTCCTTAGTCTATGAGTCTGACGATCAAGGATCTCCACTGGGACTTCTTCATAGGAAAGGCGATCCTGAACATCCCTGCTTTCTAAAGGAAAAACTACAGCTAAATCACTAATGCATTTCTTTAAAAAAGAGACATGGAACACTTGATGTACTGATGCTAAATCTACAGGCAACTAAAGCTTGTAAGCTACTTTTCTAAAACGATCTGAGATTCTAATGGCCCAACATAGAGAGAACTGAGTTTCCCCTTCTTGCAAAATTTCTTCACTCCCTTCATAGGAGAAATCTTCAAATAAACCACCTCACAAACCACAAACTTAAGATCCCTTCTTCTTACGTCTGGATAAGAATTTTTATGGCTTTAAGACTTCTTCAACCTCTCCGAAATAAACTGAACCTTCTTCATCACCTCAAACACTGACTCTGGCCCTATCAAAGCAGCCTCACCTGCTTTAAACCATACAATGAGAGATATCTATATTATTTCATAGAGAGCCTTAAACGGAGCCATCTGAATACTGGAGTGATAACTATTGCAATAGGCAAACTCAATCAAAGGTAAGTGGTCATCCCAACTACCTTTAAAGCACTAACCCATGCCCTAAACATGTTCTCTAATGTCTGAATGGTCCATTCATCCTAACTATCTATCTGAGGATGAAAAGATGTACTGAGATGAGCTTGGTTACCAAGACCCTTTCAAAAATCCTTCCAAAAGTGAGAGGTAAACTGAGTACCCCTATCTAAAATGATAGACAAAGAAATTCCATAAAACCTCACTAACTCCTTAAGATAGAGCCTGGCATAATCCTCAACTGAGAACAAAGTATGAAATGGTAAAAAAATAAGCTGATTTGGTCATCCTATCCATAATAACCAATATCGAATCATGCTGACAACACGTATGAGGCAGACCTGTCACAAAATCTATGTTCACCATTTCCCGCTTTCAAGTAGGGATGTTGAACTCCTGCAATGTACCACTAGGCCTTTGGTGCTCAACTTTAACCTACTGATAATTTGAATACTTATCCATAAACTCTGAAATATCCTTCTTCATACCATTCCACCAATAGATTTCCCATAAATCACGGTACATCTTGTGGATCCTGAGTTGATAGAGTATCGTGCACTATGCACTTTTACAAGTATTCTCTATCTCAAATCATCAACACACAGAACACATAACATGCCCTAACATCAAAGCGCACCATCTCCTCTTTGGGAGAAAACCTCCACCTTCTGATCTCCAACCACCTCCTTCAACTTAACCAAACTAGGATCCCTATTTGGTTTTTCTTTTACTTCGACAACCAATGAAGATTCTGAACCATTCTGAACCTGTATACTACCTTCAGCTAAATCAACCAACCAAACACCTAATCTAGCAAGTTGATGAACCTCACTGACTAACTTCTTCTTGTCTCCCTCAACATGAGCAACACTACCCATAGACATCCTACTAAGGGCATATTCCACTACATTAGTTTTACCCGGATGATACAGCACTCTCATATCATAATCTTTCAACAACTCAAGCCATCTTCTCTGATGAAGATTCATATCTTTCTGCATAAATACGTACTACAAACTCTTGTGATCAGTGAACATATCAACATGAACCTCATAAAGATAATGCCTCTAAATTTTAAAGGGAAAAACAATAACTTCAAACTCAAAATTATGGGTAGGACAGTTCTTTTCATAGGGTTTAAGTTGTCTAGAGGCGTAGGCTAGGACCTTACCTCTTTGTAGCAATACACAACCAAGACCAACTCTGGAAGCATCACAATAAACTACAAATCCATCTACACCATCTAGAAAAGTTAAGACTTAGGTGGAAGTGAGTCGAGTCTTCAACACCTATAAAATCTTCTCGCAGGAATATGACCACAAAAATTTAACCTTTTTCTGAGTCAATCAATACATAGGGGATGCAATAGAAGAAAACCCTTCAAAAAACTGTCTGCAATAGCTAGCCATATCCAAGAAACTCTTGATATCTAATGGAGATATGGGTCTAGGCTAGTTTTTCACTACTTTGGTATTTTGAGAGTCAATTCATATGCCATTACCGAAAATAATATGTCCAAAGAAAAATACTAATATTAATCAAAATTCACACATACTGAATTTGGCGAACAACAGATGAGCTCTAAGAGTCTGTAATACAATTTTTAGATAGTCTGCATGATGATTCTCACGGTGGGAATAGGCAAGGATGTCATCAATAAAGACTATGAAAAACATGTCCAAGTACTTCTTGAACACCTTATTCATTAAGTCCATAAAATCTATAGGGTCATTCATTATTCCAAGGGACATAACTAGGAATTTGAAGTGACTATACCGAGTTTTGAAAGATGTCTTCGAGATGTCACATTCTCTGACTCTGAACTGATGATAGATGGATTTGAGGTCAATCTTAGAGAAATAACTGGCACCTTGAAGTTGGTCGAACCAGTCATCAATTTTGTGGAGTGGATACTTATTGTTGATTGTGACTTTATTCAACTGACGGTAATCGATGCACATTCTAAGAGAACCGTCTTTCTTATGCACAAATAGGACTGGAGCACCCCATGAAGAAATACTCAGCCTGATGAAACCCTTATCCAAGAGCTATTTTGACTATTCTTTCAATTTTTTAAGCTCAGTTGAAGCCATTTAGTAAGGGGGAATAGAGATAGGCTGGGCATCTAAAAGAAGATCTATCCCGAAGTCGATTTCCCTCTCGGGATAATTTTTGAGAAGATCTTCAGGAAATATATATGGAAATTCATTTACTACTGGAACTGACTCAAGACTCAGAGTCTCAGAATTTGAGTCTTTCGCTCAGACAAGATAGTAAACATACCCAGTAGATATCATCTTTCTGGCTTTACGATAGGAAATAATTTTACCCTTAAGAACTATAGTACTACCCCTTCATTTAATGACTAGTTCATCAGGAAACTGAAATTGAACGACTCTATTTCTGTAATCCACTGAGGCATAGTATGAGTGGAGCCAATCCATGCCGAGAATGACATTAAAATCAGCCATCTCTAACTCCACAAGATCAACTAAGGTAATTTTCTATATACCCGTCTGGCTATAATAAATTTTCCCAAATTTACCCACTGGGGTAGATACTAAGAAAGGCTCTGCTAATATTTTGGGACTGACACCAAAATTGATAGCTATATAAGGGGTCACAAAAGAAAGTGAAGCTCCAGGGTCTAATAAAACATAAACATAAAGATGGAAAACCTGCAACGTATCCGTAACCATAGCAGGAGAACTTTCCTGTTCATGCAAAGTTTGGAGAGCATACAATCTTTTCTGACGTTGTCCACTGGTTACACTGGAAGTGGCACCAAGATGGATTGGGTGACCGGCTGGAGCTAAAGGATGATTGGACCGACCCAACTAACCAGTTCCTAGGAAATCCTTAGCTCTGTGGCCTGGATTGTCACATCTAAAACACACATCATTACCAGCCTTATACTTACCCTGATGATTCCTACCGCATCTCCGACAAAGCAGATTAGTATGACTACTATTCACACTGTACTGGGACATAGATCCTGGTGCTCTATCTTGATTGTCTTGCCTGAACTTAGGCACTGGTAAACTAGCTGATGACGGAGCTAGGGCTAAGATTTTAGGCAAAACTGAGAATGGCTACCGCCTTCTGATCTTGGCCAAGAAAAGTTAAAACTACTCACTCTGGCCCTCTTATTCTCTCTCTCCCTCTCTTTATACTTTTCCTCCTTAATCTATTGAGCATAAACCATGAGTCTATATAGATCCATCTCCTTAATAAGTATGGTAATCCAGCACCCCTTAATCATACTATCAGCTACACTAGATACAAACTTACTCATTCTAAACCTATTATCCACTACCATAGTAGAAGCATACCTCGCCAACTGGGTGAACTTAAGCAAGTACTCCTTCATACTTATACTTATCTATTTCAAGTTAATGAACTTATGAACCTTAGCTTCCTTTAACTCTAAGGGAAAGAACCTATCTAAGAAATCTGTGGCAAACTCATCCCACTCTATAGGCCCTACATCAACACCTCAGTCCTCCTTTTACTACTTAAACAAGGTGTGAGCTACATCCTGCAAATGATATGCAGCTAACTCTGCACTCTCACTCGAAGTGACAGCCATGATATCTTTTATTTTCTGCACCATATAAAGAATGTCATGTGGATCCTTCTCAAAATTAGATCACAAAAATAGAGGGGAATTCATCCGAGTGAAATCCTGAATCCAAACTACATTTGTATTAGCCTCTAGATTGGTGAGAGCAATAGCCTACTGGTTGTTCTGAGAAGCTATGGAATAGGCTAAGGTAGTGTAAGAAGCCCTGAATTCGGTGTGAGATACAGAGCTCATTCAGGGGATCTTCTTGAACAGGTGGTGGTACGAGTTGATCTCCGTTCCTTCTTCTGTTATTTCTATTGGGAGAAATTATCTGTAAATAAAATGAAGGATGAGTTAGAGAGAGTAATTACATTGATCTGATTCTCTTTTGCATGACATAAACACTAAAAGAAGGGAAACTTTCCTAAGAATATTTCGTAGCCTCTCATCCATAAGTGTGGTATGCTTCACACCCATGCACAAGACTCTACTCAACACGGCTTTCAAACTCCCTAGGACACATGAAAACCTTAGTCTCTGATACCAAGTTTTGTCATGGCCCGAGGCTATCCCCTAGTAATGACAATGATGCATACAGCCACAAGTGACCACAAGCTAACCCATGCACTGGTACCTACTATGAGCACTGACTAAAATAGTAATATAACATATGAGCAGAAGGTAAACTGAAAAAGTACTATAAATATGAATACTAAAATACATAGAAATGACATGTGTAAAATATCTGATGAAAAAACAAATTATTTTTTCGAAGAAACTGGTAATACTGAAAGAAATGACTGACTGTTTAACTAATTGACTGAGAGCCTCTAAATATCATGAGGAGTTGATGGGACAAAACCCCAACTAACTCCAACTAACTAAACATTAAGAAATACTAAAATAACTTTGATAAACATATCATGTCCCCGATAGATAAGGACTCACCACTACTGATGCTGAGTAATGTTGAGTTACTAAGAACGGTTGGGAAAATGAGCATCCGAACCTATATTATAAGACAACATAGCACAAAAGAAAAGTAAGTGGTTAGTACTTTAAATGTACTGGTATATGAGATGAGGACTAACTTAAATACGTGAGATAACTGAGCACGAATCCATGAACATGAAATATCTGACAATGTAGGACCAAGCATAAACATGTTTATGAGATAATCTAAAATCCAAAAGACTAAATTATGTGTAACGAATAACTGAAAATCTGTATGCTTTGGTCAAACAAATATGAATTAAATCATATAGAATACCAACTAAAACTATGGGAGGTATCATGTAACCGACATACCCCAATCTAAGCTAATCGGGGTCCAATCCGTAAACCCTATTGGAAGGGTGTCAGTACCGTGCCGTGGGTACTAACACATGGTTAATGATGTGGATCCACAAGGATGATGTCCCAAAGGAATAGGGAGTCACCTTCTACTAGTCATATCCCGAACTGGGGCCTAGACGTAATGGGCATCCCAAGTCTAACCAGGACTGGGGACCGCCCCCTGTTACCTGACCCAACTACCATATTTGCCCCATAAAGGGATGAATTTGGAACATATAACAAGATAGAGTAAATGTTCTCATTAAGACTCTGGGATAGGGTCACAACTATGATCGACCCAATCGAGTC
The DNA here is from genome assembly GCF_002878395.1 of Capsicum annuum. Taxonomy (NCBI): domain Eukaryota; kingdom Viridiplantae; phylum Streptophyta; class Magnoliopsida; order Solanales; family Solanaceae; genus Capsicum; species Capsicum annuum. Next base: position 90,248,084 of record NC_061112.1, on the reverse strand, counting down.
TAACCGTACCCGCCAACTACCCAACTATACCGAACCAAACCAAAGACCATAAACCAGGCTATAACTAAATAAGTTAGACAAAACTTAATATAATTAAACCCTAAATGTAATACGATGGAATAGTAAGAAATTATATCCAATGATGCCAGCCTTCCAGCCTATTCTAATGCCAAGGCCAACACTAATATCGATTCTGCCCATTCCAAACTCTAGAAGTACCACAAAGGCTCTATTCAAAAGAGTAAATAAATCCGGTTGGGACGTGGCCCTAACCATGGAAAAAAAACGTATCAAAAATAAAAGATAAATGTCTAAAAGTATCCATAACATGAAGTGATTCCTTCCGAAAGGATGAAAGCTCATCACTTTAGTCTAAATATTATCCCCAAGACAATTACTATGTAGAAAGAGAAGAATGGATGGTTCCTACATAGTGTGGGTATACATTTGCCAGTAGACAGGGTTAGCAAGTGAAGGCTAGGATGAATCTCAAGATAAGGATAAGATGATGCCAGTTATAAAACTAGGTAAAACCATCTAATGCACACCATTATACATATATATATAACCATGCCGGGAAATAGGATCGAGTTTAGCATGCCTTTAAAATCATTAGCTGGGCTGTGTAGCTTGGCCATCCTAAACTACCCAGGGCTATATAGGTTCAGCTCCCCCTACTGAAAAGGCCCCAGTGCGTGTAGCCTCACGACCAGGGAAGTAACCCAAGGGATGACTAGTACATCCCCTAATAGTGTAACATCATGCACACGGTCCACTAAGACCAATCCTTATATCGATAAATATGAGTTTCTAGTTTTGGTCCCCCCCGGGACCGCCACCTTCTATGGCTTTGCTACACACCCCGCCATTAATTTTTAATTAAAACCAGTTTCTAAATAACCAAACCATTATCCATTAATTAACCACAGCCATTGATATTGGTATCGTCATACCAACCCTTACTTACATGTATCATTCATAGCTAACCATATTTAGGTTTAAGGGGACTTTCAAGTGCCCTTCCATATACCATATTAAAACACTTGGGAGACTTTCATGTTCCCTACAAGCATAACTATTTAGCTTTTAGCCTTTCAAAACTATTTAAACCATTCATACTTCCTTTACCAAGTTTAAAACATAAAAGAGTTCCATTAAAAGAAGTCAATAAAATAAACATATCTTTATAAGCATTTTGTCAAATAGATTGGGGGCATAATATTACCAAAACCAATTCCAATTACCAATAAACCATTCCTATGTAATCCAATTATCCAAAATCATCATTAATGCATTAAAAAGCATAACTAAACCATAGAAACCATAACTAAATATTTAATATCAAAAACCCCTAGATAATAGTTGAAAACCATAATCATTCAATAATAAAACCATGAAATCAATCATATAAACCATGCCTTTAATTAAATTAACAATGAAGGAAGAGAAACATGCCTTAAAACAAGAAGATGATGGAAAGAAATCACCATGACAAGTCCCAAGGCAATCCCTTAGTTGAAACCTTATCTCCCTAACCCCAAAAGCTATTGAGAGAGTTATGGGATGTTTTCTAATAGTTCTGAGTGTTAAGGAATAGAATAATAGTGTAAATAGCCTCCAAAGTGTATTAGAAGTCATGGCTCCTAATTAGGGTAGGTAGGGAAATATCCCGAATACCCCTACTTAAATCCCTTAAAAACCTATCACAGGGATAAGACTGACCCATACGAGTTATACCCTACTAATACGATTGGTACCCACCACTTATATCTAAGCCTCACCCTTGGATCAGACATTATCCAGTATATGACTCATCCAACCAAGCTATAACCCCAGCATATGATCCGTACCCATAACCCGTATCCCTGGCAGAATGAAATTCCAGGAGGATCAAACACTGTCCACCATACGAGTCCATGATAAGACTCACACCAAGACCTACGACTCATACCTTTAAGTTGTACCCATTCCAATGACCAAGACTATCCCAATAACTAATACGGGTCAGCATACGACAGGACCATACCGCTCGTACCCCACTAGATAGCTCATACCCTTGAGTCGTATTAGGTCCAAAGAACAAAATTCCAGGAAATTTTATAAGGGTCAACACCCAGGATGTTTCAGGCTCCCCTACTAGTGTAATACCTTGTATTTCCCTAACTTAATTTAAGTCTTAGTACCTGAGTAATCCCATGTAAGATTTTTAAAATATCAAGTATTTTCCAGTTTAGAGCTCACCAATATGTAAAATATTCAGTCAGCTTTCCACCGATATAAAATTTCCCCAAATCCAATACCCGAGCAAAGAGTTAAAGACATTTTTGTGAAACAGTGTACCACCTGTTACTTCAGTGCATCGCGAAGGCAGTCCAAATGGAAATTGTCATTTTTCAGTGAGCCAACGCGATACCACCACATTGCACCACTAGTTAATTTCCCAATTGTCACTTTTCTAGTGTTTCTCTATAATAATGGCACGTCACTCCAAGGCCCAGTTTCCCATTCAGTGAGGCACCGTGATGGCACCGCATCGCGCCATCAACCCAGTTCTTAGTTGTCCACTTTCTAATGGCACGACGTAATTGTGTCGCGTCGCGCCAGGGGCCTAAATCAAGTTTTTAGTAATGAAAATTAAAAATATTTCAAGGGTAATAGGGTCTTTTTCCATGACCCATATCAGCCTTAAACACGAAATTATGCCCTAACTACCCTATTATATCATTATTCACTCACTTTTCTCAAGATTTAAAATATTCTCTCTCAAAGAGGCAAAAATCCTAGTTCAAGAAATCAAGGTCTATCCTCAAGAAATCCTCCAAGAACCTTCAAGAAAGAATCTTCTAAGGTATGTTAGGTGTTTATTCATAGGTCCCTTTCACCCATGAAGTCCAAGAACCCTTTTTAAATATACAAGATCTCAGATTTATGATTTCCATGTTTGAATTAGATTGAATTCATGCTCATTATATTAGTTGGGTTTCAATCCATGAATTAATTGTAAGTTTCATAAAAATTGAATAGCATGTGTGATGAATATGTGATTATATTAATAAACCCGTGAATTTACAAATTGATTAATGTATCATGATGTTTATGTGTTGGCCATTATCATGTAAATAATCCATGCACCCCAAGTGTTTGCTAAATAGCCTAAGTGAACTAAATAGTGGAATCATGACATGTTATTATATGGTCTCAAACATACACAAGCTTATTCCCTACAAGTGTTTGATGAAATGCTTATGTGATTTGAGTAGTGAAAGCATGACATGTTATTATGTGATCCCATTCATGCATAAGTTCATGTATATCAAGTGTTTGACAAAATGTCTAAATGAGTGCATTGTTAGCAAGCAAGTATTGTTATGCCTTTATGATCATGTTATGTCTTTCTTTTTATGCTATCGAGTCATGGGGGTATTTAATAATCTAGTTGTTTACCTTGAGCCAGTATCAGTTATAGAATAGTATGTCATGTCATGATCAGTAGAACTCAGTCAGTTACAAAACTCAGGAAAACTTAGTAGACTCAATATCAGTCCAGTCCAGTTCAATATAATTAGTTCAGTGTATATTTAGTTGGGAGTAGGATTCAGCACCGAACGAGCCTATGGATAAGGGCTCACCCGTTAGTTAGGACTTGGTCCCTAGAAGAAATCCCTAAGTTCCAAAACTACGTAGCCAGCATAGGATATGAGATGTCACAGTCAGATAGCGCAGACATACTTAGGGATCGGCCGCTAGTTTAGGACTGATCTGAGGGGTCACCTGTTAGATAGGACTGACTCCACAATAGATGTTAGTACTATTGTTACGATATTAGTACCTTTCCAGTTGGGGTTATAGATTGGACCCTAACTCAGTTATCTTATCTTATTTGGGGCATGTCGGTTAGATGATTACCTCCCGCAGTTTAAGTTTTAGTCTTTAGTTTAGAATTCAGTTTAGTTTTACAGAATCAGGACTTTCAGACACAGTCAATCAGTATCAGTAAATCAGCTTCAGTAACTTCAGATATCAGTTACTCAGTTATCAAAACTCAGTACTTAACATCAAAAAAACTCAGATACAATATATATTTATGTATGTACACAGTATTGCATACTCAGTGATATCATTAGTATCAGTTACTCACATACTCTTACATTCAGTTACTCTATATCATTCAATCAATTACTATTCATACATATAAAGCCTTGCATTCACTCTTACCTCATCTAGTATGCCAATACATACCATGTACTGACCGCATACTATTTCTCTGCGTTATGATGTCTCATATCATAGGTTCAGACACTCAGGTTCCTGACCACGCTTAGATAGATCCAGTCAGTAGTCGCAAATTTAGTAGTGAGTCCTCATCTATCGAGGGCATACTTTATTTCAGTATTTTAGTTTATCAGTAGATCAGTAGTTGGAGTTAGTTGGGGGCTTGTCCCATCAACTCCACTTCCAGACTGTTTCGGATTAAAGGCTTTTCAGACTAGACTAGTTCAAATAGTATTTTAGTTTTCAGATGTTTTTAACAAATGTTACATTTATCAGTATTTCAGATTTTGAACCTTATGGCACTATAACCTATTTTTCGTAATAATTTAGTATTACCATTCAGTGCTCACAGTAGATATCAGTCATGGGTTAGCGTATGGTCCTTTGGGGTCGTAAGCACCGTGTAGCGTCCGGGGTACAAACTCGGGGCGTTATAACTAAGAAGATTCATCCTCGAATAATGGAAAAGGTAGGGGTAACTACACACTGAGTCATTTGCATTATCAAATATCCCTTTAACAAAGTTTAAAAACAAAGAGGAAAAGACGTTAATCTTTCCTCTAACAAACTCAAAAAATAAAGATGTGTTGAGAACATATACCATCTGCACGAATCCCAAGAGCAGAAAACAAGACCGGATATTTGGACTTCATGTCCTCTTCCACTTCCTAAGTAGCCTCTTCCACCTTATGGTTATGGCAAAGAACCTTAACCGAAGCCACCTTCTTAGTCAGCAACCGACAAACCTACCTATCCAAGATCTCAATCGGGATTTTTTCATAAGATAAAGAATCACTGAGACCCAATCCTTCCAAAGGAACAACTGAAGAAGGATCACCAATGCACTTCCTCAACATGAAAACATGAAATACTAGATGAACCAAGCTCAATCTGGATGAAAACTCCAACTCATAAGCAACATTACCAACCCTTCACAAAATCTCATAAGGGCCAATAAACTAAGGACTGAGTTTTCCCTTTTTGCTAAATTGCACCACTCCCTTCATGGAAGACACCTTGAGGAAAACCTTATCCCCGACCTCAAACTCCAAGTATCAACGCCTAATATCTGCATAGGACTTTTGCGACTTTGGGCAGCTTTAAGCCTATCCTAAATCACCTTCACCTTCTCTATCGCTTGATAAACCAAATTCGATCCAAATATGTCCGCCTTACTAAGCTCAAACAAACCAATAGGAGTTCTACACCTCCCACCATACAATACCTCAAAAGAAGCCATACCAATACTAGTATGATAGCAATTGTTGTATGCAAACTCCACCAAAGGTAGATGCTTAACCTAACTGCCACCATAATCAATCACACAAGCCCAAAGCATATCCTCTAATGTCTGAATAGTTTTCACCACTTTCCCATCCATCTATGGATGGAAAGCAGTACTCAGACTAAACTTTGTCCCCAACCCTTTCTGGAAAGACCGCCAGAAGTGAGACATAAAATGTATACCACAATCAGAAATAATCCAAACAGGCACCCCATGCAACTTCACAATCTCATAAATATACAACTTTACATAATCCTCCGCCAAAAAGTTAGTCCACACTGGCAAGGAGTGCGCAGACTTAGTCATCCTATCCACGATGACCCAAATTAAGTCAAAATAATTCAGAGACCGCAAAACACCGATAATGAAGTTCATATTGATCACTTCCGACTTTTATTTAGGAAAATTAATTTCTTGATGCAATCTACCCTGGCCTCATTTGCTCAACCTTAACCTGTTGACAAACCATGTACTTCACCACAAAGTCAACCATATCTTTTTTCATACCATTCCACCAATAGATCTCCTTGAAATCGTGACAGTCGAGACAGGATGAACAAGATAGCATTACTCATGCGCCTCAGCTAAAACCCTTTGTCGCAAACCATCGACATTAGGAACACACAACCTCCCTTGGTACCACAAAGTACCATCGCCACTGATGGCAAACACCACTACCTATTGCCCACCAATATCATTCATGATTTTCATCATGGTAGGATCCAACACTTGCTTCTCCTTAATCTCCACACCAAGAGACGATCGAACCACCCTTGCACCACTACACCACCCTTCTTGGAATCCAATAGACGAACTCCAAGATTAGCAAACTGGTGAATATCCTTCACCAATTCCCATTTTTCTTTCTCCACATGAGCCAAACTACCCATGGATAACCTGCTAAGAGCATTTGCAACCATATTAGCCTTACTTGGCTGATAGTGAAGACTTATATCATAGTCCTTCAGAAGATAAAGCCATCTCCTCTACCTGAGATTAAGCTTTTTCTGAGTGAACACATACTAAAGATTTTTATGATAAGAAAAGATATCCATGTGGACACCATACAAATAATGCCGCTATATTTTCAGAGCAAACACAACCACCAACAGCTCTAAATCATGAGTAGGATAATTCTTCTCATGTACCTTTAACTGCCTGGAAGCATAGAAAATTACCTTCCCATATTGCATCAATAGACAACCAAGACCTACCCGAGATATATCACAATAAACCACAAATCATCATTGCCTTGTGGCAAAATCAAAATTTGAGCCTAAGTTAGCTTATATTTCAAATTCATAAAACTCCCTTCACAAGCTTCCGACCAAGAGAACTTGACTTTCTTCTGAGTCAAGGAGCAGCAATCAAAGAAAAGCTTTCCATAAACCGCCTATAATACCCGGCTAAACCCAAGAAGCTCTGAATATCAAATGGAGTCATAGGCCTAGACCACCTCTTCACCATAGCAACCTTATGCGGATCCACCATGATCCCCTCGCTAGAAATAATATGACATAAGATAGTTCATCATTTAATTAAAACTCACACTTAGAGAACATGGCATACGACTGTTATTTCTTTTAAGGTATGTAACACCACACAAAGGTAATTAGCATAATCCACCTCACTCTTTGAATAATCAAAATGTCATCAATAAACACAATGAAGAAGGGATCCAAATAATGTCTGAACACCCTATTCATAGATCCATAAATGATGCCAGAGCGTTAGTCAACCCAAGTGACATCACCAAAAACTTAAAATGCCTATAAGGAGTACGAAAAGCCATCTTAGGGATATCCACCTCCCAAATCTTAAGTTGATGGTACCCAGACCAAAGATTTATCTTAGAGAAGAACTTAGCACCTTGTAACTGGTAAAACAAGTCATCTAACCAGGGAAGAGGATACTTGTTCTTGACTGTCACCTTGTTCAATTGTTGTAGTCAATGCATATCCAAAGAGAACCATCTTTCTTGCGCACAAACAACATTGATGCACCTCAAGGAGAAATATGAGGACGAATAAACCCCTTATTCAGAAAATCGTTAAGTTGCTCCTTGAGTTTTCTTAACTCAGTAGGAGCCATTCTATATGGAGGAATAGAAATTGGATGAGTGTACAGAAGCAAATCAATACCAAACTCTATTTCCTAATCCTGAGGAACACCAGGAAGATCATCCGAAAAGGCCTCTGAAAACTCATTAACCACAAGGACCGAAGACAAAGAAGGACCTTCCAAGTTAGAACCTTTAACAAAGACCAAGTGATAAACCCAACCTTTAGATATTAACCTCCGAGCTCTAAGATAAGAAATAAACCTCCACCTAGGAGCTAAGGAACTAACTTTACATTCTATAATTAGTTCACCAGGAAACTTAAAGATAACCTTACAGGTTTGATAATCCAAAGATGCGTAACAATAATGCAACCAATCCATTCCCAGAATTATATCAAAATCCATCATACCCCACTCAACAGATCTGCCAATGTCTTCTTATCACCAACAGATACCACACACCCCTATTGACTATCTTAGCAATAATTAAGTCACCTATAGGGTAGAAATAGAAAAAAGATTCGAAATAACTTTCGGATCAAAAACAAAAGATGCAGCCACATAAAAACTCACATATGAAAGAGTGGAGCCCGAATCAAGCAACCAATAGATGTCACAAAAGAAAAGTTGTAATGTACTAGTAATGACATTAGGTGATGCCACAGATTCCTGTTAGGATGCCAAAGCATACAACATGTTCTGATAAACACTAGAACCAAGAGTAGTAACAGAAGCAGTACCACACCACCAGGTGCAGGAGTACAAGATAAAGCCATAGGAATCTTATTTGCCCCCGTAGCAACCTTATTAACTGAACAGTCCCTAAGTCGAAGGCCTACCTGGACGTACTTGAAACATTTTTCCTTTCCTTCATCGTAATAACCCCGATAAGGAAGACCACAGAATCGACAAGAAGGTCATGAAGAAACTGACTGACCTCCACTCTCTTGAGATTAGTTACCTTGCATCTGGAAATTGTCACTACTATGATGATGCTTATTGCCTGACTGGTAAGGAGCACTAGCAGAAGAGTAGGAACCAGAACTCCCCTACATTATTTTCTGCCACTTGCCACCATCTCTACCACCCTGATACTAAGCATCTCCTTAATCAAAAAAACTATTCTTCTTTTTCTCTCTCTCTCTCTCTGAACTCTGCCTGCCTCTTTTTTTATCCTCTACTTACTGCATATGAATAGTCAACCTTGAGATGTCCAGATCTATAATGAGAAAAGTAGTCTTTCTCTTTAAGATCAAATCTCAGTTCAACCCAAAAGTGAACTTCCTCATTCTCGACCTCATATCAGCCACCAAGTCAGGAGCATAACTTGGTAGCTAATGGAACTTCAAAGAATATTCCCTTACCAACATCCTTCCCTACCTAAGGTTCACAAACTCCTCCATCTAGCTTCCCTCAACTCTTGAGGAAAGAACCAATCCAAGAAGGTGTTAGAAAAAGCCTCCCTCAACCATTTCTCTTCCATATCACCTATATCCTTGTCTCACTCCTCATACCACTAATAAACAATATCTTTGAACTGATAAGTTGCAAATTTAACCCCATCCATATTAGTAGCCTGCATCACCCAAAAAATTTTCTCCATCTCATCCAAGAAGCCATGTGCATCCTCCTCCACCTTTACTTCAATAAAAGTATAAGGAATCATCTTCATAAATTGGCCAACCCTTGTGGCCTCCATAGGTAAAGCACTAGACACATCCCGCTCAGACTGAACAACAACCAATTTTGCAATAGCATAAATAGTTAACAGGATTCCGTATTAGTCACCTCGTCTTGAGGAGGACTAGTAACAACTGGTGGAACTCTAGAATTATCGGGGATAGGACCATAAGATCGAAGATGAACCCCAAAAGTAGGATGCACCCCTTCAGTATTACCCTCAAATGGGATAGGAAAATTTCCTTATGTTCTGAATCTACGAGGCATAATCTGAAAGACAAACAAACAAGGATTAGAGAAGATTCCAGGACTGAGAAATCAAGCTTGAAGATAGAATACCAACAAAGTAAAATATTTCTAAATGCCTTGTAGTCTTTCTCTTATGTGTGTGGCATGTTTCCCACCCCTAAAAAAGACTCTACTTGACATTATGGACCCTTAATTAACCATGAACCTAAGCTCTGATATAAACTTATCATAGCCCAAATCGAGGCCTAGATGTAATGAGCATCCCAAGTCCAACCAGGATCAAGGATCACCCCCTGTTACCTAACCAAACTACAATATTCACCTTATGATAGGTAGAATTTGGAATATATAACAAGATAGTGTAAATATTATCATTAAGACTCTGGGATAGGGTCACAACTATGACCGACCCAATTGATTCCAATCGTACCCACCAACAGCCCAACCATACCAAACTAAACCAAAGACCATAAACTAGGCTATAACTAAATAAGTTAGACAAAACTTAATATAATTATTCCTAAAATGTAATATGATTGATCAAATGCTATCCCCGAGTCAATCACTATGTAAAAGAAGAAGAATGGTCGGTTCCTGTATAGCATGGGTATAAAGCATCCAGTAGACAGGGTTAGAGAGTGACCGCTAGCTTGAATCTCAGGATAAGGATAAAATAATGCCAGTTATAAAATCAGGTAAAACCATCCAATGCATACAACCATACATATATATATAACCATGTTGGGAAAGGGGATTGGCTTTAGCACGTCTTTAAAACCATTACCTGGGATGTAATCTTGGTCGTCCTAAACTACCAATGGGCTATATAGGCTCAGCTCACCCTGCTAAAAGGGCCCCAGTACATATAGCCGCACAACCATGGAAGTATCTTATGGGATGACTAGTACATCCCCCAATAGTGTGACATCATGCATACGGTCCACTAAGACCAATCCTCATATCAGCAAATATGAGTTTCTAATTTTGGTTCCCTAAAGACCGCCACCTTCCACGGCTTTGCTACATACTCTGCCATTAATTCCCAATTAAAACCAGTTTCCAAATAACCAAACCATTATCCATTTATTAACCACGACCATTGATATTGGTATCATCATACCAACCCTTACTTACAAGTATCATCCATAGTCAACAATTTTAGGTTTAAGGGAACTTTTAAGTGCCCTTCCATATACCATATTAAACCACTTGGGAGACTTCAATTTTCCCCACAAGAATATCTATTTATCCTTTAGACTTTCCAAACTATTTAAACCATGTATACTTTCTTTACCAAGTTTAAAACATGCAAAATTTCCATTACAAGCAGTTAATGCAATGAACATATCTTTATAAGCATTTTATCAAATAGATTGGGGGTATAATATATCCAAAACTAATTCCAATTACCAATAAACCATTCCCATGTAATACAATTATCCAAAACAACCATTAATGCATATAAAAGCATAATTAAAATGATAAAAACCATAACCAAATATTTAATATCAAAAACACCACAAATAATAGTTGAAAACCATAATCATCCAATAATAAAACAATGAAATCAATCATATAAACTATGTCTTTAGTTAAATTAACAATGAGATAAGATAAACATACCTTAAACTAATAAGATGATAGAAAGAAATTACCAAGACAAGGCCCAAAGAAATCTTTTAGTTGAAACCTTAGCTCCCTTGCCCTAAAAGCTCTTGAGAGAATGATAGAGTGTTTTGGAATAGTTCTGAGTGTTAAGGAATAGAATGATAGGATAAATAGCCTCCAAATTGTATTAGAAGTCGTGGGTCCTAATTAGGGTAAGTAGTGAAATACCCAGAATAACTCCACTTAAATCCTTTACAAACCTGTCACCCAGATACGACTGATCCATATGAGTCGTATACTCCTAATACAATTAGTACCCATCATAATATCCAAGCCTCACCCTTGGATTATATACTGTCCAGTAGATGACTCATCTAACTAAGATGGAACCCCAGCATAAGATCTGTACCCATGACTTGTATCCTTGGCAGAATGAAATACCAGGAGGATCAAGCACTATCCACTATACGAGTCCATGATATGACTCGTACCAAGCCCTACGACTCACACTTTTAAGTTATATTCATTCCATTGACCATGAACATCCCACAAAATAATAATGGCTAGCATATGACAGGACCATAGAACTCGTACCCCACCATACGGCTCGTATTCTTGAGTTGTATTAGGTCTACAAAATGAAATTCTAGGAAATTTTCTAAGGGTCAAAATCCAGGATGTTTTACTACTAGCAGGTGCTCTCATGAGATATGCATCAACCCTCGACTGGAAGGAAGACATCTCAAACCAATATTGGCTAAGTAGTTCTAGAACTCAGGGGCTACTGCTAAAGTTCACACCCTCTACTGGCAGGTGATCCCCCATCCCTAGGTTTGAAATATAAGTAAACACATAGGTGTCGGGTGTTCATGATCCGCCAGCATTGAATGATCATAAAATACAATATTAAAGCTTAAAACTTTAGTATAGGATTATGGATCAAAGACCCAAAACATAAACACCCCACCAATTATGTGAAAAGCATAGATTTGAACATACGGATGTCTTAAAAATGAGAAAACAACATGACTTCATGGCTAAATTCACAATTTGATATTATGACATGATGTTCAATTGAATACAGCAGAAGAAATCAAAACTGAAAACATAAAATAACTGAAATTTCCATGGAATCATACTAGGACATGAATTGAGTCAAACTACTAGGAAAAACATGAATTTAGCTCATCTTGAACACATGTAACTTCATAATGAAGAAAAAACTCATATTTTAACCAAAGAAGTAGTTTTGTAGGCTCCGTGGGTGAAAGGGACCCATGGATGAACATCCCACATACCTTAATAACTGATTTCTCGAAGACTTCTTGGATTGGAAGATTGAAATCTTGATTTCTTAAGAAAATATCTTGAGTTTGTTCTTAGGGAAAGAGGAGAGTTTCTTGAGAACAATTTGTAGTGAAAGGGGTAAATAATTCCCTTTGAAAGTCCTAACTCATGTTAAGGATGACTTGGGTTGAGGGTAAATTATTCAAATGCCCCCTTGGTCACGTAGATTAAGAAGCTAGGCGGGACGCCTTTAGCGCTCTGTGACCCTTGCTTGGGTCAAGCAGCCACCATGTCGCGACCCTCCTTACTTGTAGACCCACCCTCACGCTATGGGGATATCACAAGGCTTCACTATTTTAGCCATCCAAACACATCCCAAACCTCGTCCGAAAGTGCCAAAACTCTCTTGAGACATACTTTTAACCACTCTAAGCATGAACCAACTTGAAAACAAATATTTCAGGGTTGAAAAGGCCAACATAAAATTTTGTAAATTTAGGAGTCTTGAAAATGACAAAGTTCTCAACACTTAGTGGAATTTTCAAGCCTTGGGCCCCTTAAGAATGCAACTAAGAGCTTAATAAAGCTTAGAATCGTGAAAAGTAGAGCTCCTAGAATATCGATACTGAAAACCACATTTCCAGGCAAGGGGATCTTTATGACCGTGTGAATAGTTCACACTTTATACATATAATACACCGAGTTTTCATGTTATAAACCTTGCATCTTCTTCTCACGAAATCAGATCCAAGCTAAAGTAATGATTACTCATAAGCTAACTCTCTCATTTCTATCTTAGCAATATAGCTATTTTTATGAGAATTTATGCACTCCCAGATCAGTTCAGTAAGATCATTATGCTTAAGATTCAGTCATATAGTTATTTCAGTTGTGCATGATAGATTATAGCTAAGGTTCTTCAGTATTCTCAACCTAGTTAGCCACATTCGAGGATGAATGTTCCCAAAGGGGAGATATTGTAACACCCTATACTTTTTTCTAGCTTAAATTTGTCCTAAGAATGTCAAAGATGTTCTTCTAAGATGAATACCTTTTTATTTCATGTGGTATTTTCAAGATTTTGACATTCCATTTGTGGGAAATTGAATAAAGCTTTCCATCAACATAAGATTCACCAAAATTTGACACTCGGTGAAAGAGTTATCGCATTTTTAAGTTGACAGTGTGCCACCTGGGCACTTGGCGCATCGCAGAGATGGGCAAAATAACAGTTTTCAAATTCCAGTGGCCCTCTATGATAGCCCCACATCGCGGTAATATCCCATTTCATATTTGGCATTTTCCAGTGAGACTATGAGATGCTGGCACATCGTACCAAGGAACAAAATAGCAATCCAAGGGGGCACTACAATTGTGGCACATCACGGTAAACGCCCAGTTCCCGCTTGTCCTTTTCTAGTGATCCACCGCGATAGTGGCGTATCGGGGTGGCTTAGTAAATTAGAAATTTTGATTGTTTTTCTAGCTTCGTTTAGGAGTTTAAAAAGGGTATTTTGGCAAATTACCCAGCCCCTAATTTGTCCAGAACATATCATTAAGCATATACCAAAGCACTTTATGCTTATTTTATCACTTTTCTCTTAAAAGAAAACCCTAGCTCATCAAACTTTCTCCCTAAGAAATCCAAATTTCTCCATTAATTCTCCAAGAAAATTCAAGATTAAGGATTCCCAATACAAGAACTCTAAGAAGTCATCTCCAAAGCATCAATGGGAATCCAAGATTCAAGCTTTTCATCAAAGATCATCAATTAAGGTATGTGGGGTTCTTCAACAAGGATAATCCTTTCATCCTTGTGCCTAAAATTTGTTTTAATTTCAAATTTACTGAATCTTATATTATTTCCCATGAAATTGAAGTTAGGGTTTATACCCATTATTTTTATTTACAAGCTTATGATGTTTCCAATGATGTAGAAGTTGAATCATATGATTATGTTCATATTTTCATGCATAATGTAGAAATTTCCAGAATTTGAAATAATTTATCAATGTTTACATTATCAAGCATGAGCAATTTAATGTTTTAACATGAGATTTATACATGGGGTATTATCCCACGATTGAATAGTATTAATTCATGAAAGATGATTCTTTAAACATCTTATGAGCAGATTATTTTCAGTTTTTAGAAAAAGCTTTGATCTTTTGAATATCAGTTTAGCTATGAAATCCACTTTACAGAATTTAGATCAGCTGTATTTATAGATTTACTCAGATAAAAGCATTTTTGGTTTCATAATGAACCATTATACTAGTTTAAAGTGGATTTCCAATAGAATAAGCATAAAGACTAAAAAAGAGTAGTAGTTAGCACCGAGCGGGAAGTGTGGGATTATCATAACCTATCTTCTACAGAACTACGTAGCCAATGTAGGTACAAATTATGAGATTATTCTCATTTCTATATGGATGAAAGATTTAGCTTGTGATCGATCACATGGAAAGTAGGTTATACTCTTTGGCAAGAGTATGACTCTTCTCCGCAACATGAGGATTCCTCCTTAGGGCAATAAGAATGTTGGACTCTATAAATCCTCACATAGTTTATGTCGGTTAAGAGAACCTCCCTACTAGTAAAAGTAAATAAACAGTTTTGAGTATTTCCCTACTAGTAAAGAAAAGATTTGAAATAATTCTCTTTAGATAAAGTATTTTTTCATGCAGAATAAGTTTTCAGATTTCTAAACCCTTAAGATAAAGTATTTTCCCTTACAGAAAGCTTTTAGAAAAGTAAGTGTAAAGGCTCACAAAGTTTACTCAAATTATGCTTTACAAAAAGATATTAGCTACAGTTTTCATCTTTCAGATTTTAGATTTAAGAGTGAGTCCTTTCTACACTTAGACAGTACGATTTAAAGAGAGAATACAAGCACAACTTTTAGAACTAAATGTTATGACTCACTAGATTTATAAAGTATGATTTTCTTCTTATTATTTCAATAATTCAGATATTACAGCTTACGTGGGTACTTATATTTAGCATGCATTTTTTATAGCTGAAATATCCTCTCTACTTCTTTGGAGGTAGAGGTATGGACTGCATATATCTTACTTTTCCTAGACCCCACGCTGTGGGAATACACTAGGTTTGTTGTTGTTGTTGTATGCATTGTTTTATAAATGATGATCATGAGATAATGTTTTACTTATGTATTTCTCCCCCATATACTCAGTATATCCTCAAAGTACTGATCCACATATATGTCTATGTGCTACATTATCTCATAATGTAGGTACAAGTTATAGTATATGCAGATCGAATCAGACAGTTGTAGATTCCAGCCAGTAGATGATGAGTCCTTCTATTTTGGGGACTTTAGTTAGATGTCATTTATGTACATTACTTTCTTACTCATATGTATTGGTTAGTGGTAGTTAGATTCGCGCCCCAGCTATCTATAGTCAGTATAGTAGAGGCTTCACAGATGTCAGTGAGAGTCAGTCTTGTAATTTCAGACCCTTTTTTCAGACTTTATTAGGATGTAAAATTGTATCGGTATTGTATGTTCATAGATTCCATTATTTTTATGTTTTCACATAGTAAATTCAGTCATTTTATATATATTTAACCATTTGCTTAACAGTATGCCAGTTCATGGGTTATTTTGGGATCACTTGTGCTCCTAAGCACTGTGTTACATCTCGGGATAGATTTTTGGGGCATTACATACATACTTTGGATTGACAAGAGTCAAGGCATTCCCTGTCCCTTCCTTGGATTTCTCTAGTTCATATGGCTAACACGTACTGAAGCCCTTCTGGTGGAGGTAATTGGACCCATATAGCACGTGGGTGTCCTTAGGATGGTTTGATGCTACACAAACTAGGCTAATGATTTTAAATCTCATAGTAAACCTTGTTACCTATCCAAGCATCTTATATATATGTATATATGCATTTATGTGAATATGCATATTAAGTTTGGACTTGATTTTAAAGTGGCATTATTTTATCTCTATCTCAAGTTACACACTAGTGCTTACCCAACTAATCATCCTAGGATGCTATATGGTTTCATAATGTAGGGTCCGGAGATATTTTTTTTACCCTTGTGCAGTGTTAAGTGATTTGGTTCATAGGTTGGTTCCTGATAAAGTGGTGAGCTTTCATCCTTCAAAAGGCTTAGTCATTCCATCGATTTTGTTCCATATTTTAGAATTAAAGAGTCCATATTAAGATTATCATTTTCAGTGTCACTATCATGATCGGGGGCATATCTCGACCTAGTTAGATATTCAAATTAGCTTAGAGACTTTTATAGACATGTGTGGGTTGGATGGTATTGTTGACTCTTAGAGCTTATTCTTGAGTTACATTAAGTGTTCTATTTTTATTCTCTGGTTATAGTCTGCTTTGTTACTATTTGGATTATGCTTTGATTGGATAGGTTATGGGGGTGGTCTCCAGCCTACGGTAGGCAGGAGATACTCATTATGGCTATGCCTGGGGTTGGTTTGTGACAAGCTTGGTATCAAAAATTAGGTTTAGGGTCATTGGTTATCCACAAAGCTATGTTGATTAGAGTCTATTTTATTGGTGTATAGCACACCACACTTATAAGGGGGGTTACAAGGTATTAAGGAATGTTTCTCTTTCTTATGTTCTATTTTGGGCTATAGAGTCTATGGTCATGGCATTTCTCTAACTCCTGATTTGCTTATATTTCACATCATGCCTCCTTAAAGATCTGTTGCTCATAGAAACTCTACCATAATCTCTACCCCACCTATGGGAAATATGGAGGGGACTCGCCTCATTTATGGAGTACAGACTCGGTCTAGGGTCTGTGCTCCTAATTGTGCTACTCCACATGGGGTTCAGCCAGTCTTCCTAGTCCTTCTATAATTGGTGACACTTATGTTCAGTCACCTCAGGGGGATATTTCTAATGTGGAGTTCCATTGATCCATTCATTTGCTTATTAAATTGGTGGCATCTTAGTCTCGTTAGTCTGGTCCTATTGGTTCTACTGTGGTTTCATCTAAGGTTACTCGAGTTGGTCAATTTATGAGGCTGAATCCCTAAGCTTTTCTAGATTTAAGGTAAGGAAAATCCATAAGGGTTTATTGATTAGATGGAGAAGATCTTTAGGGTGATGAATGCTACTGATGTAGAGAGTGTGGAGTTTGTTTCATATAAACTGAAGGACATGGTATATCAGTCGTATAAGAAGTAGAAGCAGTCAAGGGGAGATGATGTTGATCAGGCAGTGTGGGAGGATTCTTTGGTGCTTTACTTAATTATTTCTTTTCTAAGGAGTTGTGAGAAGCTAAGGCCGAAGAGTTTGTAAACTTAAGGTAAGGTAGGATGAGTGTGAAGGATTATGTCCTAAAGTTCTATCAGTTGTCTCGTTATCCTCCGAAGTTGGTGTCTAGTATAAGGGCTAGAATGAGAAAGTTTGCTTTGGGTTTGTCTGTGACTTGGTATTAGAGTATAATGTTGCAATATTGAACAATGATATGGATATCTGCAAGATTATGGTTTATATGTAGCAAGTTAAGATTGAGAAAAAAAAGTTAACAGAGATGGGAGAAAAGTAGAACAAGAAGTGCAAATATTAAAGCAGGTTAGGGGTTAGTAGAATGGTAGAAGAGATGCTAGGCAGTGGATCAAGAGAAGACTTGGGGAAATTCTGATACATATTCTTCAGCTAGTACTCCTTATCTAAAGTCGTCTGGCGATCATCAATTTTAGACTATTAGTGGTCCTAAGGCACAAGGTGCCTAGTCTAAGGCTAGTAGAGCTCAGTCAGCCCCCCCTTATCCTCCATGTAAATTTTGTAGGCAATATCACTAGGCTATTATGATGAAGGGAGAAATTAATGCTTTAACTATTGTTAGCTTGGTCACATGCAGCGGGATTGTAATACGGCTAAGGTAGCCACTAGGCCTAATAAAGTAGTGATCACTACTTCTTCAACTTTTGCACCAAAGGGTGCTAATCCTAGTACCGACACTGGTCGGAGTTGTCTTTATGCTTTATCCACCCATCAGGAAACTGAGGCATCTTCTGATGTTGTTACTAGTATGTTAAAGCTCTTTTATCAAAATGTGTATTGTTTGCTTGATCTGGGGTCCACCCTTTCCTATGTGATCCTATATTTGGTTGTGTATTTTGGTTTTGGTTCTAAAAATATTTTTAACCCTTTTTTTATCTACTCCAGTGGCTTACTCTTTGTGTCTAGAGAGATCTATAGTGGTTGTGTGGTGTCTATCTTTTATAAGGAGACCTTGGAGGATTTAGTAGAGCTTGATATGGTAGATTTTGATGTGATCTTAGGGATGGATTGGCTTCATTCATGCTATGTTTTTTTGGAATATAGGACTCGAAATGTCAGTTTCCAATTCCCTAATAAACTAGTAATCGAAAGGAGGGAAGTTTCTTAGTACCAAAAGGGATGTTTATTTCTTATCTTAGAACTCAAAAGTTGATTTCTAAGGGATGTCTAAATCACTTAGTTTGGGTTAAAGATGATAATTCTAAGGTTCCCTCTTGCAATCTATCTTAGTGGTGAACGAATTTCCTAAAGTGTTTTCTGAGGATCTTCCTGGCATTCCTCCCAATAGGGAAATAGAATTTAGGATTGATCTTCTATTGGATACCTGTCATTTCTGCATTCCATCTTATAGAATGGTTTCGGCTGAGTTGAAGGAGCTAAAAGAGTACTTAAAGGATCTCCTTGATAAGGGTTTCATCCGTCCTAGAGTTTATTTATGGGATGCCCCGGTACTTTTTGTGCATAAGAAAGATAGGTCTCTTCACATGTATATAGATTATAGGCAGTTGAATAAGGTGTTGGTGAAGAATACGTATCCTCTTCCTAGGACTGATGATTTTTTTACCAGCTTCAGGGTGCTAGATATTTTTCTACGATTGATCTCCGTTCGGGATACCATTAGTTGAAAATTAGGGAGGGTGATATTCCTAAGACTGCTTTCCGAACCCAGTACAGTCACTATGTGTTTTTGGTTATGTCATTTGGGTTGACTAATGCTCCGACTGCTTTTATGGATCTTATGAATTGGGTATTCAGGCAGTTTTTGGACTATTTTGTTATTGTCTTCATTGATGATATTTTGGTGCACTCTAAGAGTGGGAAGGATCATGTAAATCACCTTCGAATTATGTTGCAGGCTCTTAGGATCAAAGGTTTTATGCTAAATTGTCTAAGTGTGAGTTTTGGTTGAAGGTTGTGACTTTTCTTAAGCATGTTATTTCTAGTGAGGGGATAAATATGGATTAACAGAATATTAAGACGATTAACAGGTGGCCTAGACCCATGACTCCAATCATCATTCAAAGATTCTTCGACTTAGATTGGTATTATAAGAGGTTTGTAGAGAGTTTTTCATCTATTATTGCTCTATTGACAAAGTTGACTAAGAATAAGGTGAATTTCTTGTGGTTCGATGCTTATAAGGAAAATTGACTTCAGCGTCAGTTCTGACCTTGCCTGAGGGTACGGATAGATTTATGGTTTATTGTGATGCGTCCTGTATGGGACTGGATTGTGTCTTGATATAGGATGGCAAGGTTGTGGCCTATGCTTCTAGGCATCTAAAGATTCATGAAAGGAATTATCCGACTCATAATTTGAGTTGGTGGTTGTGGTTTTTGCTTTGAAGATTTGACATCATTATTTGTATGGGGTACATGTAAATATTTATTTAGATCATAAGAGATTGCAGTTTGTGTTTACTCAAAAGGAGTTGAATCTTTGGATGAGGTAACGGCTTGAGTTGCTAAGGACTATGATAGAACATGTACAAAAGGCTTAGAACCTGAAAATTTGGCTAAGTGTTGGAGACTTAGTTTTATGTTTTTGGCTTCTTAACTTAGTTGATTTTTAAAGTGACCTTCCCGACCCCGAGATGTAAGTTACTGAGTTGATTCATGTTTAGGAGTGTAAGTTGCATATCTTGGGTAAGTTTCAGATTTTTTGGATGAGGTTTGGACCACGTTTGGATTTCCAAAGCAGCAGTTCACCACGATTGTGGTGCGTCACATTGGATATAGCGATGTCACTTCATCACATCGCGGTGAAGTTTAAAATGAAAATTTTCAGATTCCCACAAGGCACCACGATTGCACCGCGTCATGGTGGAATCGCCAGGACAGCCTTAGTGCATTGCGGTGAAGGCCCAATCGGCATTCCAGTTATGAATTTTAATTTCCCAGGGTTGTCTTGTCATTTTCCCTCACCCAAATCCATCCAAAACACAAAATTAAAACCCCAAAGGGGCATTTTATGCCCCATTATTCATAATTTCTCTCCAAGAAAGTAATTCTCTCTCAAGAACAAACCCTAGCCCCTTCAAGATTCAAGCTCAAGTTTCAAGAAAACCACCAAAAACCTTTAAGAATTCTTCAATTAAGGTATTTTAGATGTTCATCCATAGGTATTTTTCACCCATGGAGTTCAAGAATCAGTTTTCAAGTTTAAAGATTTGATCTTTACATGTTATTAGGAATTATATCCATGAACTTGTATGAATTTTGACTTTATACCATGTTTACATGTGTTTTTCATTAGAATTAGTTCTTGACATGTTTGAAGGATGAAAAATCCATGTTAAATCCTTAACTATGATTTTAGTATTGAAATTATGTTACTATCATATGTTTTAAACTACTACATGCTTTAACTCATGACTCTCAAGTGTTTGGTGAAATGCCTAAGTAATGATTTTGGGATAATGCTTACTTATTATGGTTTCAAATGCTCTCATGTGTTCTTATTGATTTTTCTATTGAGTCCTAGGGGTTATGAATACCCAAAAACTTAGTTGTTTGCTTAGTTTCAGTATTTTCATAATGGTTTTGGATATGTTAGAGTATTATCAGTCCAGTCAGTGTATCATGTTAGTATGTTTAGTTCAGTCCAGAATTAGAATTAGCTTAGTAGGGAGTAGTATTTAGCACCGAGCGAACCCAGGGATGGGGCCTCACCTGCCAGTTAAGGGTGTGACCTTTAGTAGCAGTCCCTACATTCCATAACTACGTAGCCCGTAGGTTAGAGGTGTTAACTTGCCAGTTAAGGGTTTACATATATATCACTAGAGTGCCTTCCAGCAGAGGGTGACTCATTAGTCCATCAAGACTTTATTTCAGTGGATCCACACAGCTAGTGTTAGTACCCATGGCACAGTATTGATACCCTTTTAACTGAGGTCACAAGTTAGACCACAATTAGCTCATATTGGGGCATGTTGGTTAGATGATACCTCTCACTGTCTTAGTCTAGTATTCAATTTAGAGTTTAGTTTTCAGGCTTGCTTGACCATGACCATGGATACCTCTCACATCTCCATGCTTTAACTCATGACCCTCAAGTTTTAGGTGAAACACCTAAGTAATGATTTTGGGATAATTCTTACTTATTATGGTTTCAAATGCCCTCATGTGTTCTTATTAATTTTTCTATTACGTCCTGGGGGTTATGAATACCAAAAAACTTAGTTGTTTACTTAGTTTTAATATTTTCAGAATGGTTTCGGATATGTTAGAATATTATCAGTCCAGTCAGTGTATGATGTTAGTAAGTTCAGCTCAGTCTAGTAATTAGAGTTAGTTCAGCTGAGAGTAGGATTGAGCATCGAGCGAACCCAGGTATAGGTATTCACCTGCCAATTGAGGGTGTGATCTTTAGTAGCAGTCCCTGCATTCTAGAACTACGTAGCCAGCATAGGTTAGAGATGTTAACCTGTCAGTTAAGGGTTGACATATATCTCACTAGAGCGCCTGCTAGTAGAGGGTGGCTCATTAATCTTTTGGGACTTTATTTCAGTAGATCCACACAGCCAGTGTTAGTACCCATGGCACGGTACTGATACCCTTCCAACTGAGGTCACGGGTTAGACCCCAATTAGCTCATATTGGGGTATGTCGGTTGGATGATACCTCTCACAGTCTTAGTCTAGTATTCAGTTCAGAGTTCAGTTTTCAGTATTTCTTGACCTTGGCATGCAGTTATTAGTTGTTCAGTATCAGTATTTCAGTATTTCAGTATTTCTATTTACAGACTATCCCAGTATCATGTCATATACTTGGTCATGCATTCTCAAATTTTACAGCTTCCTAACATGCTATACATCAGTTATCTCATGCCATTTATTCAGTCAATATTATTTATGCATATGAGCCATGTATATTAGCCAAACCTCATTTAGCATACTAGTGTATTCAAAGTACTGACCATATACTCATCTTGAGCTATGATGTCTCATATCATAGGTTCAGACGCTCAGGTACCCGACTGCACCTAGATATCCCAGCGCACCAGTAGCAGCCACAGTGGTGAGTCCTCATTCTTTGAGGATGAGTTATCTTATATTCAATGATGTTAGCAGTTTAATTATTTAGTCAGTCGGAGTTAGTTGGGGACTTGTCCCATCAACTCCAAACTCAGTCAGTTTAGAGACTTTCAGACTAGTATAGACAGATACTCAGTTTTCAGTCGTTATTACCAGTAGTTTTATCAGTATTGACAGTATGTTTCAGATGCTTTAAAAACTATGATGCAGTATTATTTTAGTTGCTAAAATTTTATTGTATTTTATGTTAAATTCTGCACAGGTTCTTTAGTATTTTATTTAGTGCTCACAGCAAGTACCGGCACGGGTTAGCTTGTAGTCCTTCGGGGTTGTAAGCACTGTGTACGTCCAAGGTATACACTCAGGGAATTATAAACTTGGTATCAGAACCAAAGATTTTAAAGTGTCCTAAGGAATCTGAAAGCCGCATTGACTAGAGTCTTGTGTATGGACATGAAGTGCGCCACACTTATGGACAAGAGGCTACAAAATGTCTTAGGAAAGGTTTCCCTTCTTTCAGTATTCATGTCGTGTGAGTGAGTATGAGCGCAATTTAAACTCTTTTCCTAATTCAATTTTCTTTTCGTTTACAGACATACCTCTCAAAAAGAATAACGAAAGGAGAAATGGGAATCAGCCCATATCTCTGCCTGTTCAAAAAGATCCCCTAAATGAACATGGCTCCCATGCCGAATTTAGAGTTGCATTAACTACTTTACCTCACTCATTAGCGGCCCAGAATAATTAGTTGGTTGTCATCCCAGCTATTTCAGTGGCTAATACTGTCGTAACTAGGATGTGGGACTTCACCTGAATGAACCCTCCTCTATTTTTAGGATCTAAGTTTGATGAGGATCCGTAGGAGTTCCTCAACATAGTTCAGAAGATAACTGATATTATGGGTGTGACTTCCATTGAGAGTGCAGAGTTTGGTGCTTACCAGTTGTAGGATGTTGCTAATACCTAGTATAAGTAGTGGAAGGGAGATAGAGGGGTAGAGGCAGGGCCTGTTGAATGGGCAGAGATTGCGATGGCCTTTTTAGATAGGTTCTTTCACTTGGATTTAAAGGAATCTAAAGTTTAGGAGTTTATTAATTTAAGGCAGGGAAACATGAGTGTGAAGGAGTATTCTCTTAAGTTTACTCGGCTAGCCAAGTATGCTCCTAAAGTGGTATCTGATGATAGGTCTAGGATGAGTAAGTTTGTCTCTAGTATAGCTGATAGTGTGGTTAAGGAGTGTAGGACCACAACGTTTATTAAGGAGATGAACTTGCCTAGGTTGATGGTCTATGCTTAATTTATTGAGAAGAAGAAGTTTAAAGAAAGAAATAGGGATAATAAGAGAGCTAGAATGGGTAGCTTCAGTTTTTCTCAGCTGAGGTCGGGGGGTGGTAAACGTCCTAAATTCCATCAAAAATATTCATCCTCATCTCTATATTTAGCTAGTACGCCAGTACCAAAGTTTAGAAATGATATTCGAGATAGGACGCCAGGCCCTAAACCCCAGGAAAGTATGAACAGTGGTCGCACAAATCCTCTTTGCCAAAAATATGGTAGAAACCATTAGGGTATGTGTAAACTGGTAGTAATGTATGTTTTGGGTATGGCAAGCCATGCTATAGGGTCAGGGATTTCCCACAGAGTGGTCAGCAGGGTCAGTCCAATCGTCCCCCAGTTCTATCCGATCGCCCGACTCAGCAAGGTGCCGCTTCTAGTGCCACCAGTGGTCAGCGCCCAAATAGATTGTATGCACTTCAGTCCTAAAAGGATCAGGAAAGTTCTCCTGATGTGGTTACTGGTACGTTATAGGTTTTTCATTTACATGTTTATGCTTTATTAGACCCCGGAGCTTCTCTTTCTTTTATAACTCCCTACATAGATTTTAATTTCGGTGTCAGTCCTAAGACTTTAGCATAACCTTTCTCAGTGCCAACCCCAGTAGGTGTCTCTATTGTAGCCAGGAAGGTATACAGGAATTGTCCGGTCATAATATCCCAGAAAATCACCTCAGTTGATCTTGTGGAGTTAGAAATGACTGATTTTGATATCATTCTTGGCATGGATTGGCTCCACTCATGCTATGCCTCAGTTGATTTTATAAATAGAGTTGTTCATTTTTAGTTTTTTAATGAACCAGTCCTTGAATAGAGGGGTAGTACTTCAGTACTTAGGGGTCAGTTTGTTTCGTACCTTAGAGCAAGAAAAATAATATTCAAGGGGTGTGTCTACCATATTGTTCGAGTTAAAGACTCTAATTCCGAGACTCCTAGTCTTGAGTTGGTTTCAGTAGTGAGAGAATTCCCAAATGTGTTCCCTGAAGATCATTTTAGAGTTTCTCCTGAAAGGGAAATTGACTTCGAAATAGACCTTCTTCCAGATAACCAGCCTATCTCCATTCTGCCCTACAGAATGGCTCCAACAGAGCTTAGAGAGTTAAAGGAACAGTTGAAATATCTCTTAGATAAGGGATTCATCAGGCCCAGTGTTTCCCCAAAAGGTGCTCCAGTCCTCTTCGTGCATAAGAAAGATGGTTCTCTCAGAATATGCATCAATCACCGTTAGTTAAAGAAAGTTACTATCAAGAATAAGTACCTACTTCCTAGAATAGATGACTTATTCAACCAACTTCAGGGTTCTAGTTACTTCTCTAAGATAGACCTCAAATCCGGCTATCACCAGCTCAAAGTAAGAGGATGTGATATTCCAAAAATAGCTTTCAGAACTCGGTATAGTCACTTTGAGTTCCTAGTCATGTCTTTTGGTATTACAAATACCCCAGCAACTTTTATTTGACTTGAAGAACCGAGTGTTCAAGAAGTACTTGGACATGTTTTTCATAGTTTTCATTGATGACATCCTTGTCTATTCTCGTAATGAAAACGACCATGCAAACCACCTTAGAATAGTATTGCAGACTCTTAGAGCCCATCAGTTGTTTTCTAAATTCAATAAGTATGAATTTTAGCTAATATCAGTAGCTTTTCTTGGCCATATTATTTCCGGTGATGACATTAAAGTTGACCCTCAAAAGATCGAAGTAGTGAAAAACTGGCCCAGACCTATTTTTCCATCAAACATCAGGAGTTTCTTGGGTTTGGTTGGCTATTACAGACGGTTTGTTAAAGGTTTTTTATCTATTTCAACCCCCATGTACAGATTGACTCAGAAGAAAGTCAAATTTCAATGGTCAGATTCTTGTGAGAAGAGTTTTCATGAGTTAAAGACTTGACTCACCTCAGCCTCATTTTTGACGTT
This sequence comes from Capsicum annuum, assembly GCF_002878395.1. Classification (NCBI taxonomy): domain Eukaryota; kingdom Viridiplantae; phylum Streptophyta; class Magnoliopsida; order Solanales; family Solanaceae; genus Capsicum; species Capsicum annuum. The sequence goes on along the minus strand of NC_061112.1, from coordinate 90,222,052 downwards.
GCTCAATGGTTCATATGGGTTTGTTGTTTACTGTGATGCTTCCAGAGTTAGTTTGGGTTGGGTGTTGATGTAGAGAGGTAAGGTCATAGACTATGCCTCTAGATAACTTAAGCCCCATGAAAAGAATTATCCTACCCATGATCTTGAGTTAGCAACTATTGTTTTTGGCTTGAAAATTTGGAGGCATTATCGGTAAGGGTGCATGTTGATGTGTTCATAGATCACATAAGTTTGCAGTATGTGTTCTCGCAGAGAAAGTTAGATCTCCATCAGAGAAGGCGGTTGGATTTATTAAGAAATTATGATATGACTATTTTGTATCATTCGAGCAAGGCCAATATAGTGGCAGATGCCCTTAGTAGATTGTTAATGGGTAGTATTGGTTATGTTGAGAGTGATAAGAAGAAGTTAGTTCAGGAGGTTCACCAATCAGCTAGATTAAACGTTCATTTAGTTGACTCAGCTAAGGGTAGTGTGTGGGTTCTGAATAGTTTGGAATCTTCTTTGGTTGCCAAAGTGAAATAAAAGCAAGATAAAGATCCTCGCTTGGTCAAGTTGAAAGAGTCAGTTAGAGATCAAAAAGTAGAGATTTTCTCCCAAGGGGGAGATAGTTTGTTACATCACTAGGGTAAATTATGTATGTCGTGTGTAGATGGTTTGAAATAGTGAATTCTTGCAGAAGTTCATGGTACACGTTACTTTATTCATCTAGGGTCCAGTGAGATGTATCATGATTTGTGGGATATCTATTAGTGAAGCAGTATAAAAAGTGATATTGCAGGGTTTTTATCCAAATATGCTAATTGTCAGCAGGTTAAGATTGAGCATTAAAGGCCTAGTGGCACTATGCAGGAGTTCAGTATTCTTACTTAGAAGTGGGAAGAGGTAAAAATAGTCTTTATGATGGGTTTGCCTCGTACTCGTCATCAGCATGATCGATTTGGGTCATTGTGGATAGGATGACCAAATCAGCCCATTTCTCACCAGTCCATACTTCTTATTCAGCTGAGGATTATGCCAACCTCTATATTACAGAGTTGGTTAGATTGCATGAAGTCCCGTTGTCCATCATTTCAAATAGAGGTACTCAGTTTACCTCTCATTTTTGGAAGGCTTTTCAGAAGGGTCTTGGTACCCAAGTTTATCTCAGTACAGGTTTTCACCCAGATGTTCAGGTAGAAAAAAATATTCAGACCTTAGAGAACATGTTGAGAACTTGTGTTATCAACTTTAAGGGTAGTTGGGATGATCACTTGTCATTGATTGAGTTCGCCTACAATAATAGCTATTATTCTAGTATTCCCAGAGCCAACAAAAATCTTATGTAGATGAGAGGCGAAAGAATCTCAAATTTGAGATTGGTGATTTTGAATATTTGAAATTCTCTACCATGAAGGGAGTGAAGAGATTTGGCAAAATGGGGAAGCTCAGTCCCCCGATATGTAGGCCCTTTCAGGATCTTGAGTCATTTTGGAAAAGTAGCGTGTGAGCTTGAGTTGCCTGCAGATTTGGCATTAGTGCATCTAGTGCTCCATGTTTCTTTAACAAAGAAGTGTATTGGTGATCGCGCTGTCGTTGTTCCTTTAGAGAGCTTAGATATTAAGAACGGTCTTTCTTACGAAGAACTCTCAGTTGAAATATTAGATTTCCAGATTCAAAGACTAAGGAACAAAGAAGTTCCCTTGGTCAAAGTTCTTTGGAGGAATCAGTCCGTTGAGGGAGCAACTTTTGAAGCAGAAGCAGACATGCGTACCAAGTACCATCACCTTTTTTTCGCAAAATCAGACTCAGCTCAAGGTAACAATTTTCCCTAGAGTTCCTCTTTTTTATTCTCAATTCCAGCCATATAATCATATTCATGTCATTTCGTGCATTCACAAATCAGTTCAGTCAGTCACCTTGTGTCAAACTCAGTCATGTAATCATGTTTTCAGTTATGCATTATCAGTATGTAATCTCAGTACCTCTATATTCTCATCTTAATCAGTCTCATTCGAGGATGAATGTTCCAAAGAGGGAGATATTGTAACACCCTGTAATTATCTTAGCTCAATTCAGCCCATAGTACATGTACAAGAGGCTTAGAACCTAAAAATTTGGTTGTGTTGGAGACTTAGTTTTATTTTTTTGGCCTTTTAACTTAATTGATTTTTAAAGTGACCTTCCTGACCCCTGAGCCATAAGTTTTTGAGTCGATTCATGTTCGGGGGTGTAAGTAGCATGTCTCGGGTAAGTTCCAAATTTTTTAGATAAGGCTTTGACCACGTTTGGATTTCCAAAGCAGTAGCTCACCGTAATTGTGGCGCATCACAGTGGCTATAGTGGTGGTCACTTAACCGTATCGCGGTGAAATTCAAAATGACAATTGTCAGTTTCAAGCAAATCACCGCGATTACACCACATCGCGGTGGAATCACGACGACAGTCTTGGCGTATAGCGGTGAAGGCCCAATCGGTGTTCCAGTTACAAATTTTAATTTCCCAAGGATAGTCTTGTCATTTTCCCTTACCTAAATCCATTGTCTTGTCATTTTCCCTTACCTAAATCCATCCAAAACACAAGATAAAAACCCCAAAAGGGCACTATATGCCCCATTATTCATAATTTTTCTCCAAGAAAGTAATTCTCTCTCAAGAACAAACCTTAGCCCCTTCAAGATTCAAGCTCAAGTTCAAATAATAAAACCACCAAGAACCTTTATGAATTCTTCAATTAAGGTATGTTAGATGTTTATCCCTGGGTCATTTTCAGCCATGGAGTCCAAGAATCAGTTTTCGAGTTTAAAGATTTGATCTTTACATGTTATTATGAATTATATCCATGAACTTCCATGAATTTTGACTTTATACCATGTTTATATGTGTTTTTCGTTGGAAAAAGTTTGTGACATGTTTGAAGGATGAAATTGCATGTTAAATCCTTAACCCATAATTTTAGTATTGAAATTATGTTACTATCATATGTTTTAAACTCTCTATGCTTTAACTCATGACTCTCAAGTGTTTGGTGAAATGCCTAAGTCATGATTTTGGGATAATGCTTACTTATTATGGTTTCAAATGCTCTCATGTGTTCTTATTGATTTTGCTATTGAGTCCTGGGGGTTATGAATACCAAAAAACTTAGTTGTTTACTTAGCTTCAGCATTTTCATAATAGTTTTAGATATCTTAGAGTATTATCAGTCCAGTCAGTGTATCATGTTAGTATGTTCAGTTCAGTCCATAATTAGAATTAGCTAAGTTGAGAGTAGGATTTAGCACCGAGCGAACCCAGGGATGGGGGCTCATCTTCCAGTTAAGGGTGTGACCTTTAGTAACAGTCCCTGCATTCCAAAATTACGTAGCCCTTAGGTTAGAGATGTTAACCTGCCAGTTGAGGGTTGACATATATATCACTAGAGTGTCTTCCAGTAGAGGGTGACTCATTAGTCCATCGAGATCTTATTTCAATGGATCCACACAGCCAGTGTTAGTACCCGTATGGACACCTTTCCAACTGGGGTCACGGGTTGAACCCTAATAAGGTTATATTGGGGTATGTCGGTTAGATGATACCTCCCACAGTATCAGTCCAGTATTCAGTTCAGAGTTTAGTTTTCAAGTTTTCTTGAATATGGCATATAGTTATTAGTTGTTCAGTATCAGTATTTCAGTATTTTAGTTTACAGACTTTCCCAGCATCATGTCATATGCTTGGTCATGCATTCTCAGATTTACAGCTTCCTCGTATACTATACATCAGTTATCTCATGCTATTTATTCAGTCAGTATTATTCATGCATATGAGTCTACATATCATCCTAACCTCATTTAATATACCAGTACATTCAAAGTACTAACTGCATACTTATATCTTACGCTATGATGTCTCATATCATAGGTTTGGATGCACAGGTTCTCGACCGCACCTAAATATCCCAGCTCACCTGCAGCAATCGTAGTGGTGAGCCCTCAACCTTCGAGGATGATTTATCTTTTATTTAGTGATGTCAGCAGTTCAGTTATTTAGTCAGTCAAAGTTAGTTGAGGGCTTATCCCATCAACTCCACACTCAGTCAGTTTAGAGGCTTTCAGACTAGTACAGACAGATAGTCAGTTTTCAGTCGTTATTACCAGTTGTTTTATCTGTAGTGACAGTACGTTTCAGATGCTTTAAAAACTATGATGCATTATTGATTTCAGTTGCTAAAACCGTATGACATTTTCTGTTAAATTCCTCATAGGTTCTTTGTTATTTTATTCAGTGCTCACAACAGGTAACAGTCTAGGTTAGCTTGTGGTCCTTCAGGGTTGTAAGTATCGTGTGGCATCCAGGGTTTACTCTTGGGGCATTACACCTATGAGGACTACTTACTCTGGAGAGGATTATGCTAATTTTTTTATTGAGGAGATAGTTAGATTATATAGTGCCCCTATTTCCATTATTTCAAATCGAGGTACTTAATTTTCTTCTCACTTTTGGTGTTTGTTTCAAAAAGACTTGGTGAAACTTAGCACTGTTTTCCACCCTCAAATGGATGGACAAGCCGAACAGACTTTTCAGACCTTGTAGGATATACTAAGGGCCTATGTGATCAACTTTAAGGAAAGTTGGGTGGATTACCTACCTCTTATTGAGTTCGCATATAATAATAGTTACCACTCGAGTATTAGGATGTCTTCTTTTGAGGCTTTTTATGGTAGGAGGTGTAGGTCTTCTATTGGGTGGTTTGAGGTTGGTGAGACTAGGTTGTTTGGTCCTAACTTGGTTCTCCAAGCCATGGAGAAGGTAAGGGTGATTAGGGAAAGACTTAAGACGACTCAAAGTCACCAAAAGTCTTAAGCAAATGTGAGGCGAAGGGAGTTGGTGTTCGATGTAGATGATTGGGTATTTTTAAAGTTTCTTCTATAAAGGGAGTGATGAGGTTTGGGAAGAAGGGGAAGATCTATCCCTTTTATATTAGTCCATATCTAATTTTAAGGAGAGTGGGGAATATTTCTTATGAGTTGGATTTCCCTACGGGTTTGGGTTCCATTCATCTGTTTTTTCATGTGTCGATGTTGAAGAAGTACGTAGATGATCCTTCTTTGATTGTGCCTATCGAGAATGTTTGTATTTCGGATTCCTTGTTGTATGAGGAAATAGCAATGGAGATATTGGATAGGAAAGTCCATTAGTTGAGGACTAAGCATATAGCTTTGGTGAAGGTTCTTTGGAGGAATCAAAAGGTAGAGGAAGCTACTTGGGAAGCCGAGAAGGACATAAAGTCCAAATATCCATTCTTGTTCCCCATGTTGTATGAAAGTGTTTGAGGTATGCATTCCCTTTTTTTTCTCTTGTCGTCAAATTTTGTTCATAGTTTAGTGGTTGATTTTTGTCTTGTATTTATGCTAAAGGGTATCTTAACTCCTCATTCGGGGATGAATAATCCTAGGAAGGGTAATGTAATACCCCAGGTTTTGAACTCTGAATTTTCTCAGTAATTGTGCTTACTGCTTAGGGTACAACTCAGGCGACGAGTTGTGAAGACTCATCACGAGTCATATAGAGCTAATCATGGTCTGACCAGTAAGATTTTCCTAAGTTTCTGTCATGGTCACTACTCGGACTATACGATTCATAAGGTAATGTCATACATCGTGGTGAGGGACTCATGACATTAGAAGTGAGATGGCCCAAGGTTGTTGTCTTGGTAACGACTAGACTCCATGGGTCGTAGGGTGAGGTCACGAGTCGTAGGGTGCACTCCTGACCAAACCAGTAAGGAGGCCCTAAGTTTCTGTCCAAGCTACGAGTCTTGGTGATGACTCATGACCAGTGATCACGAGTCGTTACATTACCTGTAGCGACTTAGAGTTATAATTCCTGCACGATTTCATTAATTGCATGGTGGGCTTTTTCTCTTACCCACTACTATTCCACAACATAAAACATTCCTTTAGCTTTATTTTCGCCCATTAAACATAACAAAAACAATCTCTTCTCTCTCAATTTTCCAAGTTAAGAACAAAGCTAGGGTTTCTAAGGGGTAGTTATCTAGGGCTCAAAGGGTGGTTTCTTCTCCAAATTCTTGGTGTTTTCAAGCATGTATCTCTTCTCTAACTTGGTTCTTAAGTAAAAGCATGTGTTTAATCATGGTTTATGTGAATTAAATTCTTGGGTTTTGAATGATGGGTTACAGGTTTTGAATGACTATTACTTGTTTGGTTTTCCCACGGTTTTTGGAATTTGTTAATCATACTTAATCTCATTGGTTGGAACTAAATTTGTGCATGGGTATGATGAATGGGAAGGGCTCGTGGCATTCCCCCAAAATTGTTGAAATTGTTTTGTAATTATATTAACCTCAACCTACTCTGTAAATTGGTTTTGGAACATGAAAATATGCATGTTTTAAACCACTTTTGAACTATTGCATTTACTAAAAGGTTAATGGAACATAACTGATTTTATAAGGGCTTCACATCCGTGATATGGTTTTTAAATTGGAACTTGGGGGTCATGGATTCCCCCCGATTAATGGATAATTAGAATAGCATAATTCTATAAGCTTGCAAGTATATTGGTATGACGATACCATTTGGTAATGTCTTAATAGAAGATTTCTCGGTTAAATGGAAGGGGTTATTTATAAATATTTTAATTGGGCTTAAAGGGGGTTGTGTATCTCGTCGTGAAAGGTGGAGGTCCCGGGGGGGGCCGATACTAGAAACCACATTTGTTGGCGTGGGGGTATTTATGACCATGTGCATAGTTTACACTTTATACATACTTTGCATTGACTAGGGTCGAGGCATTCCCTAGCCTTTTCTTTGATTTTTTCAGTTCGCGCAGCTAACATGCACTGGAGCCCTTCCGATGGGAAAATCCGGACCCATATAGTCCGTGGGTGCCCTTAGAATGGTTTGATGCTACAGAGTTCAGGCTAATGGTTTTAAATCTCGTGCTAAACCTTGTTCTCTATCCCAGCATCTTATGTATATATATATATATATGTATGTATGCATGTATCTAAACATGTACATTGAGTTTGAACTTGATTTTTAAATGACATTATTTTATCCCTATACTGAGTTACATGTTAGTGCTCACCCTGCTAACCATCCTAGGAAGCTACATTGTTTTATAATGTAGGGTCCGTAGACACTTTTTTACCCCTGTACGGTGTTAGGTGATTCGGTTCGTCAGTTGGTTCCTGGTAAAGTGGTAAGCTTCCATCCTCCGAAAGCTTAGTCATTCCACAGGTTTCTTTCCATATGATAGAAATGAAGAGTTCACATTAACAATATCATTTTTATTGTCACTGTTATGGTTGGAGGCATGTCCCAGCCTAGTGTGATATTCGGATTGATTTAGAGGCTTTCACTAGAAAAATGCTCAATAGCGAAGGAAAAACGGGTTCTTAAAAGTGAGTTTCTAGTCCCTAAAAGTAATTAGCGACCGGAAAATCTGATCGCCACCCCGTCTCTATAGTCTCCGCCGCTAAAGGTCATTAAAGACGGGATACACTAACTAGCAGTTAAATCATTTTTGCTACCATTACAAAAATGGTCCTAAAAATTTTTATAGGGACCATATTCCTGGCTCTTGATTAGCAAGAATGTGGTCTTTAAAACAGTTTTAGGAACGAGATTTACTAGTCCTTATATGTAGTATAAATTAGTGCTTAAAGAATTTCATCCACCAGTATACTGGTTCTATGAAATCTATTTAAGTAATATTAATCGACAATAAATTGCGGTCAAATGCACAAATACAAAATTATCGAAATCTGCTCTCTCATATATATACACACACCATAATACATCAGTCACATCATTATTTATACAACCATTTCACAGCAAAAGTAAAGAAAACTAACATCCTCCATCAAATAATAAAAATGTACATGTCATGTAGGCTTATCCAGCTGCCTAGGCTCTTTGAGTTCCAGTAGTAGCATATTCTGTGTCTGAAAAAAGTCAGGTCAAGCAACTTTTACAAGCAATCCCCGACGTTCATTTTGTGTCAAGCCCATGGAAAGCTCATTTTCACACAGAACCCTAACTTCTAGGAGTGGAGCAATGCCCATATATGCCTGGTGTAAGGTCTAGAAATTAGCAAAGTTCTGGTAGAGTGTGTGGCCTAGCCTATGCTATTACACTGATCCATGATTCACAACTCCAGCAATGTGTTGATGATGCCTAGTAATTTTTTGCAACTGCAATGGTTAAGAACGATATAAAATTTGGAGATTGTGTTGAATTTAATGTAAAAATCAAGGGAGCTAATTTGGCTAATATAGCAAAATTCATTTAGCTAAAATGCAAAAAAACTCTGAAAACTGAAAGAGCATACATATATCAACTTAGGGGTTGCAGGATCTAAAATTCCATCCAAGGGAGGTCTAAAACAATTGAGATTACTATTACTTACCACATATCCATTAGGTGTCCAGCTGATCGTATTCCATCTTATCGTAATATTTTCATTGGATCAAGTGCACCAAAGGCATCTGAACGATAAAGAAAAAATAAAAAGTAAAATATAGTTAAGAACCACCTAAACTTCCTACACACAGTAATCTCTTTTCAATGTAATACAGGTGGGGGATTGAAGATACATTTCAGTTGCAATGTTTGATATGGGTACACAAAGTGGTCGAAACCTGTTCTCCATGAAATATTTATGTAAATATGATACCTAAAGTTATCCAACACTCTTGGGACTTCTCATCAATTTTAGACTTAATTTATAAGTACATACTGAAAGACAAACAAATTCAGGCATGGGATCTACTTTAATGATTTTCTTCAATTTTATAATTCGGAGAATGCAAAGCTGCAAAGAAGCACCGTAATTTATATTTCATGACATCATTATAATCATAAAACTTCATCATGGTACCACAAAGGGTATAGCGATACCTGTACTTTTATAATAATCATTACAATAAGTTACAGTACCTCGTGAGAAGTAAAAGTTTATTCCTTAATCACAGGGGATGAAGGTAGCTAGAATCAAATTGATTACCTCTCATAGTTTAAATTGACTCAAGATTTTTGGTTCTTTATAGTGAAACTATCAACACAACTAAAATTGCTTCATTTCATGCAGTACATCTATGTCATGCTAGTTAAGCCCAAGAATAGGACAAATCAATACCCAATATCATATTGCCTAACAGGATTTTGCTTGACAAAATACTTAAAATTTTCAGTTCACAAAGTCCTTACTTCATATATATGTTCAATTTGAATATCATGAGCGGAATTCGGGGAGGATGGTATCTAAGCAACCTTACCCCTCCTTGTGACGGTAGGGAGGCTAGTTTCGATGGACCCTCAGCTCTAATAAATTTGAAGCAAATAGGAGTTCAAATACTTACTCATTTATTTATGTAAAAGAAAATGACATCAAATACTTACTCATTTATTTATATAAAAGACAACAACAAAGAGGTAATCAAAGTTTAAAGAAGTCTTAAAAGATTGTGCGGATATTCATGTGGATAAAGAGCAGATGGAGAAACAAACAAGGATCCAAGATATTGATTTAAGAAGTGACTATCTATGCTAACACAGAGATATAGTGTTCCTTAAACACAGGTTCACATATATTTTTCATATAGAGTTAGCAAAAAACAGAATGATACAGATATAGACAAGCACTTAATTTGACTTAATTTATTCATTTGGTAATATTTTGGATAAGCGCGATTACAAAAAAAAACATAAGCAGGAGTATAGTAAAGGATAAGCTAGTATTCCTTTTCTGTACTTAATTATTACTTTTAACAACTAAAATACCAGATGAGTACCTAAGTCAATTTGTAGATTTATTTTCACAAGAACCATATGAGGATTGACAATATCCTAACAATGGAGTTGGATCTAAGAAGATTGCAGTAAAATCTATAACATACTAATGTAACATAACAGTTCTAGCCATAGGGAACTCAAGAGGCAATCTCAAATATACAACTAAAAATGAACTTTAGGTCAGCTTATCATGAAACATACAGATATGTACAAGTAAGAACTATAAGCTGCATTATTCCAGTTCCAATACATCTGACATTAACAACTCACTGGAAGAATAGCCATATCCAAGTAATCTCCTATCAAGATTTAACTTCACTCAGACTTTCTAAATCTTTAAAAAACACATGTTGCATATGGTAATGAAACACATGCCAAGGAATTCAAATGATAGATAGAAACATAGCAAATGGCCCATATTGCCAGATATACATATATAGTGGATTTAAAATGCAAGAATGAAATCAACAAGACAAGTTATGAATAATATCTTCGGAGTTTTAAATAAATGAATAGAAATAGCCATAAATCCCAACCCTAGAAACACTTCAAAAATTGCGAACGTAGCTAGCAGCGTGACAAAAATTAATGACAGAAAAGGGAGGCTCAGATTTATAGAATTGTAATTAAGGCATGAAAAATAGAGACATCGCCATAAAAATGTTGTCTTGCCAAAATTTGCCCAGCAATGATGTGAATCTACTTGTCTTTCTAGGAGTGAAGTTATTTTTAAAAAAGGAAATTACCATCATCACCTCAAAAATGTCCTTAAACATGTAATTGGCCATTAAGTAAACAACAATAAAACCTATGGGAAACATTGTAACATTTTAGCAATGAGAGCCAAATATTAGAGATGAAGTTGATTCACAACCTTAAGACGGAACAACCACGGGAACTTAAAGGGACAAACTAGTTACTCAATTAGGTGGAGTCCTTCAAGTTTTAAAAACTAGGTGAAAGAGATAAAAATAATCAGTTTTTTTTAAAACATTTTAGCTCCAACAACTAAAAAGATTGTCTCAACAACTATCAAAATTATTCGACAACTTCGTAAAGTTGTTCAACAACTATTAAAGTTGTTCGATAACTTCGTAAAATTGTTCAAAAATTATCTAAAGTTGTTGGACAACTTTGATAGTTATTGAGACAACTATTGCAGTTGTCAAACAACTGTTTCAGTTATTTAAGCGACTTTATTTTTTTAATTTACTAATATTATGGTCCCGACTTATTTCCTTTTTTTAATTAAAGACTTGGGAGGTCTTTCAACTCATTTTTCTGGAACAACTACACTGAAAAGTAAAGTATCAAATATAAAAGGAACATGTCCTTACCCTCCGCACAACAAGCTCTTGATACACCCCATGGATATCAGATAGAACTTCAGCCATGGAAAGAAAAATTACACATAAAAGGAATGCCTATCAAAAATTGGCATTTGGACATCATGAAAATTGAGTTTACTAATAAACAACGTATATTGCTAATAGAACTGCAGCAACGGTGAGAATAACTCTCATTATTTGATGTAAGGAATTTCGTTCCCCAAAATTATTGCTTATATGAGTTAAATAGTTAAAAGGGAGATATTTCAATTCCTTATCCTCTTTTGCTTCAATGCCCCACACCCCCCCGCCCACCCTCTCCCCTTAAAATCTAACCCTAGCCACCCTCCTCGCATCAAACCAAATACTTCAACTTCTAGCCCTAAGCCGAAATAATCACTATTAAGCACAGTTTCAAAGATTTTCATTCTCAATAATCAATGTTCATTAAAAAATATATTGTTTTAGACCCAAAAAGAGAAGACGATGAAAGGACAAATCTATTTAGAAAGATAAATATTATTCTCCAATTCGTGAAGATAGATATCAATTTGAGTTTGCAGGCTGCACCCTTTGGGTGAGAATTTTAGAGGAATCATTGTTAGGGATTTTACGAGCCTTTTCATAGAAAATCGAATTTCTATTTGAGAAGGGCAGGGTTTAATTAATACATTAATTTTTCATTTAATTTTTTTTTGTTTTTTTATGTTAGTGCCTCTTCCCCTGCTGAAGTTAGATGATTATAATTAGGGACGAGACAGGTTTAGAGACTTCACTCTCTCTAAAAATTAAAAAGTAAATTAGGACCAACATAAAATCTCATCCCTATACATATTTTTAGGGCCCAGATTATCATTTCGTCGCTAAATGGTGGTCTCTAATAAACAGTTTCTTGTAGTGTTTTGTGGACACATTTGGTTGGATGATGTTGTTGACTTTTAGAACTTATTCTTGAGTTACATTAACTGTTTTATTTTTATTCTATGATTATCTTAGGCTTTGTTATTATTTGAATAATGCTTGAATTGGACATGTTATGGAGGTGGTCTGCAATTCACGGTGAATTTGAGATATCCATCACGGCTAGATCCGGGATCAGGTCATAACACTAAACGACCTTATTCACCATAGATTTTCATCATGAATTTAATTATTATTCATCATGAATTTTCTTAACTAGGAATAGAGATTTAATTATTATTCATCATGTATTTTCTTCATAATCCATGGGTCTTCTTCATTTGAACATTCGAGATTTAATCTTGAATTTTGATCAATCAGCTTAAAGTTTTTATTTGTTTCAGAGAATTTCTATGATCTTTTATGGAAAAAATTTATCACAAATTATCTAAATTAGTTTTAAAAAGTTTAAAAATTTGTTCTCCTCTTAACCACCAAAGTTAACGGTTGCTCATTCTCAATTTCATCAACAGCGGCTGCCTTTGAGCTGCTTTTCCCACACCCACCACCCTTGTCACCATTACTAATCTCGTCCTATCTCTCTCTCTACCTTTCTTTCTCTATAAATATAAATTAAGAAGAGATAGAGTTACTGATTTTTAATTGGAAGAGATGAAGTTTTTCAAGTTCCAAGTTTGTTTTATTAGGGGCGGGGGATGAAATATTTGACGTAGATGATTGGGTTTAGGGTTTGGGTGCGTTTAGAGATAGATGATTATGGTGGTGGGTAGGTGGGGTGAGGGGCTGGGGCCAACATTTGAATTCGAGTAGGAGGGTGGGGCAGGGGGTGTTTGAAGAAGATGATCAGGGGGCGGAGTGGGGTGGGGTGGGGTGTTTGGAGAAGAGGACTGACGGTGGTTTTGAGGGGGAGGAGGTTATTTTTTCATTTAAATTAATTATTTAAAAATTATTTGGATAAAAAATGACAAATGTCATATTATTATTGATTACTTTACACGTCATATTAATTACTTTACCCGTCATAGCTCGTGTAATACACGCATACTATATATTTTTGTGAATTATGCAAAAGGTGTCAAAATGACACACTCGTATGCTACTTAAGGTGTCAAAAGTGAACAACATCTACTTGAGGTATCAAAGTGAAAGATGACAGCAAGTTGAAGGGTCTTACAATATATTCAACCTAGAAATAGATTAGTGGCAAGCACGTTGTGCCAATAATTTGTTTTCCTTCGTTCCACCAATATATCTATATCTCTAATCTCTAATTTCTATTTCCATCTCTATCTTTTAATCTCTATATCTAATCCCTATCTCTAGGCTGTAATCTCTAATCTCTAATCTCTATCTCTATCTCTATCTCTATCTATTTCTCTATCTCTATCTCTATCTCTAATTTCTAATCTCTAATATATTAAAAGTGTGAATGTCCTTAAAATATTGTTTGAACTTTTCACCATTCGTTAAAACACTTAGACAAAATCTTCCTTACAAATATTATTTGAACTCTTGTCCTTACAAATATTATTTGAACTCTTACCCTTCATTAAAACACTTCGCTTTAAATAAAATAGTCTTTTCACTAATTTTACTATAATTATTACTTAATTACATATATAATATTGAATCCTAAAATGTATGGGAGGACTAAAATTTTACTTCTTAAATAATGGAGTACACAAATATGGAAAACTGTAATAAACTAACTTAAATTAAAAAAAAATTAAAGCGGCAGAAAAAATATATTTATGGGAAGTTTATGACTAAATAGGGATTGGTAGCTTACTAATTATCTACTTGGGTTAGAATACCACATTAAAGAATTAATTAATCTAATATACGAATTCTCCTGTTAGGATTTTAAAAGGTATTATTTCATCTCTCTATGTATAAAAATTTGTTGTGGCTCCAAGTCACAAAAACACGATAGTTTGGAGCTTAACTATTCTGGAGTAGTTAATTTACTTACAGATTGTAGTTGTTCCACTTTTGAAAGATTTTATCATTGTTTAATAAATTTAATGTTGGTGAATGACGATGGGCAAATGTCTTTTCAGAGAGTTGGACAGGTGCATGGTTTTTTTTTCTTAATCATTTGGTTAATATTGATAATTGTTTTAATTATTTTAAGCATGAATTATGCAGGTTAAAGAACACCGATAGTGGTAAATGATAATTTCAAATGAACGTTCAGGTTTTGATAATGCAAAGGTGAAAAATAATCTATTTTTTATTCATGTATAGTTGCTTTTATGAGAAAACCAGCCAACGTATCCTTTTATTATATCTCAAAGAATAAATAACATCCGATAACTTTAATCTCTTCACGTCACTGCATTTAGCATACACTACAGTAAGATGCTTGTTTTATCAGTATATCCATAAACAATAATTTCAAAGCCATTTGTTGTTCTTTATCTTCTATCACTTCCACCTATAATTTCCAACCTCTTTTTATGCCTCTGAATATTTCTTGCATCTTAAAATGACTCCAGTGAAGCAATAAAGGAAAATTTGTTATGTCTATGTAATATTTTCACCCTATTAAATGAGTGTTGTGTTCTCATAGATATGATATTCCATGTATTAGTGTTAGAGTACGTGCCCTACTGATCAGTTACTTTAACATAAGAGTTTTCTATCGATGAAGCGGGTTGTCTGACGTGTTCCAAGAAAGCAGTAAAACAGAAAGTAAAGAACACAACGATTATTACGTGGAAAACACCCGGCTCTAAAAGGTGTAAAAAACCACGACCTACACCTCTACAGGATTTAACCCCAACTTCACTAAATAACTCTGAGCCTCAACAACGCCTGATTACAAAACTCTTGTAACCAACAAATAGAAATTATAAACTCTAATTCCTTTAACTCAACGACTAGGAATTGTAAATTCTAATTTCTAACTACATATACACCTCCCAAGTTATACGTTCCCAAAGTCTCTGAGTTTTTTCCAACTCAAAGACCAGCTCCTAGTTCAATTTATAACACACTGAAACTAATATTACATCAATATTTCAAACACAATGAACAACTCTAAAAACCAACGCTAAAACTCTTAGCTAGATTCTATACTTAGGACCAGGTTCTTCAATGTGTTTCTTCAGTGATTCAGTGGCACTTCGTGAAGTTAATCTGTCGATTGTTCTTTTCTGCTTTTTTAAGTGCGTAGTTTATTGTGACTGATGCATCTTCTATTTAAGTACAACTCTTCAAAAAGTCATTCCTTATTTCAACCCCCCCCCCCTTCAATCAGAACTCTCATTGTATAGAGTTCTACTTCAAGTGAGACTCCTTCTTCAATTCCAACTCTTGTCTCCTTAGTGTTGTAGTCAAACTCCAACTCTCCAAAGAGTCCTTCAAATTGTACATTTTGCATAGGCTTCTTCAAATTTTAGAATCTTTCTCCTTCTACACATAGGACTCTTAAGGATATGCTCAGAAGTGAAACTCTTTCTTCACATAGGACTCCTTTTTTAACTCAACTTTCTTTCCCTTATCATCAAGTGTTTGAGTCAAATTCAACTTATTTATTCCCCACGTGATCAGTAAGTTGAAGTTTTTAGTTGCACCGATTTAACTTATTTTGATTTTTAATTATTTATATAGTATACCGTATATCAACTTGTTTCATTCATATTGTCATTCATCAAAACTTCAAGGTTCCAACAAATTTTCCTTTTTTTATGATGACAAACCTCTTTTCTTTATGCATTGAGACATCTTTACCAGTAGGTACTGAAGTATGAAACACTAGAATGAAATAAGTTAGTCAATGAGTTATAAGCACTGCACAACTCTTATCTTCCCCCTTTTGACATCATCGAAAAAATAGTTCAATGCAATAATATACTAGCTAAAGTGATTAATATGCTATTCATGGCCACTAGGGCTATCACCAAAACAATCAGACAATGACTTTAGCCAACATAGTAATGTATTAAACAGAGCAAAAAGATAAGACAATTTAGCAAAGATAACCATTTCATTTAATTGTCAGAGCATATTCCATATTAACCTAAGCTAGTACTGAACAAAGTAAAACAACTGAGCATTTTTAAGAAATATGGTATAAAAGTAGGATATGACTAAGGATATGAATAGTGATAAGAAAGGAGGAACAGGTGATATCAACTGTGTCAATTGACGAATGACTTCAATATTTTCATCCCTCTCTCAATCAAGGTCAAGCTTCAAATTCATGATCCTAGCCTGAAGGACCACTTATTTCGCTTCACGGCTGTCAGATGCAGCTTCTAGTTCAGAATTTATCTCAGCTAAATCATTTTTCTTATTATTTTTTTTTTTGCAATGAGTTTTAGCCCTTCTTATTGAACCAAGTAAAGCAGCATGATTCATCTGTTCAAAAATATCCATTGTTGTTTGAAAAGTCAAACCTAAATTAGGACTAAGAAATTCTAAAAGATCTGAGCTAATTAGGAACTAAAAGGGAGAGCATGTCTCTTTTCATTTTTCAGAAACATATGTTGCATGTGCTTGATGATCAAGCTTGGTAAATCCATGGTACAAAACTGATATTTTGGTTGAGAGAGAATAAGGAATTTCTGGTGTAGGATTAACTCATTTTTGCACAACCATTTGGAGAGAATCAAAGAAAGTTTGGTTAATCAATTCGTCAGCTTTATAAGAAAAGGGGAGGATGAAGTGTGAGGAATTGAACAGGTGTGCTCAACTATTTTAACTTAGACAGTCTATGCTTATGTCAATATAGAACATACCTGATAAGAAGAACTTTGTAGTCACAATTGCTTGCTTGTACCTATTTTTCTGCATAATCTAATACAAAATTAGGTTAGAAGATTCAAAAATCTGGAATTGGGACACACAACTAAATGTACAAGATTGAATCGAATAACATTTTAGCTAATAAGATTAAAAAAATAGTTATTCTAGCCAATCATTGAGGGGAATTCATGAAATTTTAATCATCCCCAAGTCTAACCTATTTTTTTTAAAATGCTATCTACTTAGTGCCAGTGGTGTATTTTAAGTCAATTAAGTAATTCACATAATCAATATCTTTATAGGCCACACGAGTGAATTTCTTTTCTTTTGATACCATAGTCTCAAGTTATTGATTTGTTATTCCCCCTATCGATATGCCCTCGGTCATGGAACAGGTGGTACAATATGTTTCTATGCATACTCATCAGTTTCACTGTCATCCTCTTAACTTATCTGCTTCTTACATTAGTCTACAAGGATTCATCCGAACCAGGTCAAGCACTTGGTCGTACTTATATGATTCTTTGTTTTGAAGGAGGATCTCCTTGCTTCCCCCTTACACGAGCAGTACAAATTTAGTCATATTTCAAAGGCCTTTGCTTTAGTTCTCCCAATCTTTCCAACTCCAGCAATGGTGCTCTTTTTGCCATCTCCAAAAGATCCATTCCCCCTTTAATGTGGTGAGTGAAAGAAACTTTATTTGCTTCCAGTCTTATGCCTTGAGCAAGCTTTATTCATGTACACATTTTGCTTGCCTCCTTTCACTCGCACCTGCAAAACAAATTAGGTGTTAACTTTAGGCACCAAGACAAGCTTGGGTCCTTTCTTATGAGTAAATGGATAAATCAGATTTCTTCTAGCCCATGCAGGCAGCAGGTTACGTGACCTGTTTCTCTAACCGGTTTTACTTATCCTTTTCTTGGTCTGAGATAGTTTATTTGCTAGATTTAGGCTGCTAGATCTTCTTTTGGAAGCAACTAGACATTCAGTGGTTGGATGTTCAAGGTTTCCACAGATATAGCACAAGTTTTGAGAAGCATCAAGACTTTTGTGAAAACCCAAACCAGCTTTTTCACTATGATTTCTTTCACTCAGCTTATGAACAATTACTGAGGAATTTGTCCACCTGTTTGCTCGTTCAAGGTCAAGTTTTAGTTTAGAGACTTCTTGACTTAGTTTATTCACCATTTTTGTTGCATTATTGCACTTTTCTTTGTACTTGACCAATTCAAGTTCAACTTTTTCTTGTTCTTTACACTTGGTGTTTTTTCCCTTTTCAAAGAGTATCAATTTTAGAACTTCAAACTTAAGATCATTGTTTAAAGAATCAAGTTGCTCAACCTGTTTCTTGAGAGAGTAGTTTTCCTGTTCAACAGTGTTCTTGCAAGCTTCTAAATCAATAAAATCAAATGTGATGCTTACAAGACTGTTGAACAGCTCATACCTATCAGAAGTTAATTCTTGGAAGTCATCAATTAGTGCACTTATCAAGGAAATAAATTTTGTTTTAGAAACTAAATGCAACTTTTCTTTAAGTTCAAATATACTTACGTTAGAAGCAACATCTTCTTCCTCCAAGTCTGAATCTCCAAGAGCCATGAGTGTTAATTTATCATCATCTGAGTCAGATCCCCAAGCTGCTACCATTGCATATTCTTCCCTCTTTTTGGTTTTTTCTTTCAATTCTTTTTCAGCCCTTTCCTTTCTCCATTCTATTTCCCAGATAGGACAATCCCTGATCATCAGATCAGTCTTACCACACTTGTAGCATCCATTTGAATTGTCATTGGACCATTTCTTGCTACCTGTTCCCTTCTTCTTTTTGAAGAATTTGCTGAAGTTCTTAGCTATAAAGGCAACTTATTTTTCATCAAGTTTAATTTCTTCATCACTGTTAAATTTCTTCAGAGTTAAGGTATCCTTAGGGGCTGCTAGCTCTTTATTTCCATCAATTTCCATTTCATAAGTCCTCAGATTCCCTACTAGTTCATCTAGTGTCATATTTGTGTGATCCTTATTTGCCTCCCTAATAGCAGTCACTTTAACATTCCATTTTCATTTTGGTAGCACCCTCAACACCTTTTCAACTTGTTCCTCAACAGTGATGACTTTTCCCAAA
This sequence comes from Capsicum annuum, assembly GCF_002878395.1. Taxonomy (NCBI): domain Eukaryota; kingdom Viridiplantae; phylum Streptophyta; class Magnoliopsida; order Solanales; family Solanaceae; genus Capsicum; species Capsicum annuum. The sequence goes on along the minus strand of NC_061112.1, from coordinate 90,203,150 downwards.
GAATCCAACTCATTTGTCAAGGCAGTAAGTCTTGTCATCATTTTATGCAAGGTTTCATTCTCCTTCATCTTAAAATATTCTTATTCAATAAAGAGAAGAGCAATCCTGAATTTTCTTACCGGAGAAGTACCCTCATGTGCATTGACCAGTGCATCCCAGATTTGCTTAGCAGTGTTAAAGTTTGACACTCTATTGTATTCAGCCAGTCCTAGTCCACAGACTAAGATATTCTTAGCCTTAGCATTTTTCTTTAATGTCACTAAGTCATCAACGGTAAACTCACTTCTTACCTTCTTGACCTGTTCACCATCTTCTAACTTCATTGGAATAGTAGTACCATCAGTGCTCCTGTCCCATAACTCGTAGTCTTCCCCTTAAATGAACGTTTCCATTCTAGCTTTCCACCAAATAAAGTGAGAACCATTAAAGAGTAGAGGTCTAATAGTGGATTGACCTTCACTGTGACCAGTAGGAGGTGCGGAATTCATCATATTGATCTTTGTGTTAGGTGCTAGCCCTTTTTAAGACAACCTCTCTCTGATACCACTTGTTAGAGTACGTACCCTACTGATCAATGACTTTAACGTAAGAGTTTTCTATCGATGAAACGGGTTGCCTGACGTGTTCCAAAAAAGCAGCAAAAAAGAAAGTAAAGAACACAACGATTTTTACTTGGAAAACACTGGGCTTAAAAAGGTGTAAAAAATATAACCTACACCTCTACAAGATTTAACCCCAACTTCACTAAATAAATCTGAGCCTCAATAACGACTGATTACAAAACTCTTGTAACCAACAAATAGAAATTATAAACTCTAATTCCTTTAACTCAATGACTAGGAATTGTAAATTCTAATTCCTAACTACACACACACCTCCCAAGGTATGCGTTCCCAAAGTCTCTGAGTTTTTTCCAACTCAAAGACTAGCTCCTAGTTCAGTTTATAACACACTGAAATTAATATTACATCAATATTTCAAACATAATGAACAACTCTAAAAATCAACGCTAAAACTCTTAGCTAGATTCTATACTTAGGACCTGGTTCTTCAATGTGTTTCTTCAGTGATTCAGTGGCACTTCGTGAAGTTAATCTGTCGATTGTTCTTTTCTGCTTTTTTAAGTGCGTAGTTTATTGTGACTGATGCATCTTCTATTTAAGTACAACTCTTCAAAAAGTCATTCCTTATTTCAACCCCCCCCCCCTTCAATCAGAACTCTCATTGTATAGAGTTCTACTTCAAGTGAGACTCCTTCTTCAATTCCAACTCTTGTCTCCTTAGTGTTGTAGTCAAACTCCAACTCTTCAAAGAGTCCTTCAAATTGTACGTTTTGCATAGACTTCTTCAATTTTTAGAATCTTTCTCCTTCTACACATAGGACTCTTAAGGATATGCTCAGAAGTGAAACTCTTTCTTCACATAGGACTCCTTTTTCAACTCAACTTTCTTTCCCTTATCATCAAGTGTTTGAGTCAAATTCAACTTATTTATTCCCCACGTGATCAGTAAGTTGAAGTTTTCAGTTGTACTGATTTAACTCATTCTGATTTTTAATTATTTATACAGTATACCGTATATCAACTTGTTTCATTTATATTGTCAGTCATCAAAACTTCAAGGTTCCAACAATTAGTATATTATTTTTTATTTTTTGATCTTCTTTCTTTTGTAGTTCATTGGTCACCATTGGCAGCTCTGAATTATTAGTTTGCACTTTCTGCAGAAGTAGTTCAAGATTTAATTGCTCTACTATATTCACATTTCCCTTTATATAGATATTTGTAAAGTTTGCAGGTTCAAGTGCATGTATCCGCCTCATTTGCTGTCCTGTAGAGATAGGTTGCACCTTTTGTTGAACTAGACTTTGTTGCAGGACCATGTTGTTGTGATGCTTCTTATTTTTGTCTAAATTATTCGTATCCTTACTTGAAGAACAGTCCTGAATATTTGATTGAATTATCTCTTATTGTTGCAGTTATTTGCCTTATGCCCCATCTGTAGTGCCTGCTAGCGTACATGTCTATTGTAATTATTGGGACATACTGTTTTGTTATTATTTACTAATCTTTGTGTTAAGCAAAGGATTTCCGACTGCTGATGTCTAAGAAAATAATGAGTCCATAAAAAATGTTGGCAAAGGTCTAGGAAAAGAGATCCATGCCAATGCTAGTGTACCTTGTCATCTAGTTTGAACTTAGGATCATACATAAACGGCCTTATCTGATAAGCATATCCATCTTTGGCCACAATATTATATTAAGCTTTAGACATCATATAATAAAAATCATCAGCTCTGCTAAACCTCATGAGGACAATTCTATTGCATAGTAACCCTATTTTATGGTCACCCTTTATCTTACATTGGTTTGGGATTTCCATTCTGAATTCTTCCATGTTGTTCCACGTATACGAAAACTTGTCAATGACTATATATTGAAGGTTTTCTACCACATTCATTTAATTCACCTTTGATTCAGTCCAAGTAACCCTAAGTATCCCATTATTGTATGTTAATTCTCTCATTGAAATAGACTCCACCCTACTATTTTTCTTAGTATTGATTGGGTCTTGTTCAATCAAATCCACATATATACTTTTTCTTTTCAGTAGAACAATTAGTAGGCCCTTCTTGTTGTATTTTGATAGGCAAATCAGTAGGCACAATAGGCAGTTTAGTAGGATTATTGTTGGGGGTAAAGAAAATGCTATTAGGGAATGTGAAGTTTTGATGATGGACATATGAATGAAATATGTTGTACAAGCTGTTCTACGCAAGTGAACAAGTTACAAGCAAGACTACACTGGAAAGATGACACTACACAAAAATAAGAGTAGATAAGTATCATGCTCTCTCAACACTTATCACATTAGTTGAACTAAATGCAAAGGGGAAGATACCTACAACATCAAGAAACTTAGTTAATCAAGAAGTCTTGTAGAGATTATGAGATAAAAGAGAAGAGTCATATTCAAACAAGAAGTGAGAGAAACGACAACAAAGGATGAGTGAAACTACCTGGGAGTCCTAGTAAAATTAGAAGACTACATCAACTAAAGGACTCCATCAGGAGTTGGCTTAAATACAAAAAATGATAATCAAATATTTAACTCAAGCATTGAAAAGACAGTCAACAATCAGCAAATCACTTCTACAACTTGAAAGAGCTAGAGAAGCAACCTGGTCCTTTACTTAGAGTCTTAGACTTTGTGTAATAGATTGGTTAGTAAGTCATATTGAGTTGTAATCTCTAGTCTCAGTGAAGTATAAACTGAGTTAGTATTAACGTCTTCAAGTTGGGGAACTCGAAGACTTGAGAACACTTATCTTGGGAAGATCAGTGTTTTACAGTAATAGGAGTTAGAAGTTTTTAATTTCTAGTTTATAAGAAGTTTTGTAATTTATTGATTGTTGAGACTCAAGAGTTATAGTGAAGTTGGGGTTAAATCCTGTAGAGGTACAGGTCATGATTTTTTACACCTTTCTTAAGTTGGGTGTTTTCCACGTAAAAATACTATGTTCAAGTTTTATTTCTGTGAACTACGTTAGCTTACTTGTTCCACTGATAGGCAACCAGTAGATTAAAATATTAAAATTGGTAGGGCATACACTCTAACAAATTCAGTATTCAAATTCAAAGCTTGGCACTGGTCGAGGACTAACCAATTGTCGAAGAGGTCATAAAATCGGTGGTGATTGTGATATAGTAAAATTATCCTTATTATATAATACATCTTAAGGTGTTTAATGGACAAATAAATATGTGTTAGCTTGTAGGAGTCCATCAATAGTGATACCAGATCAGCCAATAACACACAAAACACACACTCAAAGTAGTCCACAAGTTCAAGAGGACCGAGGACCCTTTGAGTGACCCCTCTCGGATTCAAGATCAACAACAAGAACTCAATGTAATGTGGTGTTTAACACCAATTTCCAGCCAACATCCAGACTAAATTAATAGCACAAGACAAGAACAACAATGTAACAACAAGAAGAAAGCTACGGGTTCATTAAAAACAACAAAAAAATAATGGATTCAACAAGATACAAGATAAATAGTTAGACGAAATGAAGGGACAATCTTAAGAACCCAAGAATTGTTACAATCTTAGGCCCTTAACACTATCTGCAACAAATACCTAACTCTACGTTGAAACAAGAGGGCATGTACCTCTTCTAAACACCAACGTTTCAAGCCAATGTGCAAACAAAAGTGAATCCATACTTGTATCTACCCTAGTTTCGGTTGGAACTCAGTCTCACAAGACTAGAGAGAGAACTTTAAGTGTTACAAGTTTCAAGTCTTAAAAATAATCAACTCAGTTCCAAAAACCTTAAGTTGTTCATTATATAGTGTATTACAAATAGGAGTCAAAATGTCCAAAATGCTCCTCAAGTGAGTGGCACACCTCTAGTGCAATGTAGTGGCTGATTTTGGTGTGTTTGGGCCCTTAATTACACTTCTCTTGCTCAAACACTTGGCCGAATTTAATACACACCCATATAAGTCTATTTACGCGATCCCACTTGTATCATCCTCTCCATCTTGAGAGGAATTTGTCCACAAATTCAAGTAATCATCACCCGCAAGCTCTTCTCTTTGAATCATCTTTTCAAGGCTCATCCCAAAGTTAGGATGTTCAACCAAGGGTTCCATGAGATAATCAAGCATGTTCTTTGGACCTACATGTTCTACAACCTTCACATAAGAAGAATGGATGCCAGGCAAAGTGCTAGCATCTTAGCTAGTAAACAATAAAGGGCCTTTGTGGGCAAATCCCATAACCTTGACTCTCGGCTCCTCCTCACTCTCGGTTCTCTCATCTAAACCATCACTAAGCATGAATATCCTTGCCATAAACAAAGGTACTACACACTTTCCATCAATCGGCTAAATATTTTCCCCGCCTTCATCTATTTCTACCTTGGCTTCTTGCTCTCCATCTTGAGCATTTTCATCAACCGTATTCGATTCAAGTCCCACCTCCTCACCAAGGTAATATAATTTTCCCTCCCTAAGGATTACATTTCTCCATTTTGGGCATTCATTAGCCTTGTGCCCCCACCCTTGACATTTAAAACATTGAAATCCCTTAGGACGAGAAGTAGAATTCGGTTTACCTTCGTTTCTTGGAGGGTACCTTTGGGAGGTGTTGTTCTCGGCTAGGAAAGACTTGGCATCATATTTTTTGGCATTGAATAAGTTCTCCTTGTCCTTGTGCCAACCCAAGGTGGATTGTCCCTGTACTTTTACCCCAATATCTTCTTTAGCTCTCTTTCAACCTCCAAAGCTGCTTGAAAGATGCCATCAATGGTATCGAATTTATGAAGTGTCAATCGTGAGGAGATATCACTATTCAATCCAACCTTGAATCTAACAATTTCATGGATTACTTGCTCCCCTCAGTGATCAAGTTTCAAAATAAGTTGCTGGAACTCATCGTAGTAAGTCACAACGCTCTTGTTTCCTTGCCTCAAGTTATACAACTTGGCGAGGAGCTCTTTCGGGCAAGTAGCTTTATCTCATGAGGTACCTTAATCGAAATAAAAAATGGGGCTGATCCTCTACCAAAACATTGGAAAAACGTTTAACATATTCCCACCAAGTAGTAGCATAACCCTCAAAATGAGTAATCGCGTAGCAACTCTTTTTTTCCTCGGTGAGATCATTGACTTGGAATACCCTCTCACAAGAGGATTCCCATGTAAGAAACTCCTCGGGATCACTCTCACCCTTAAATATTGGAAGTCTCATCCTGATGGTATTTAGTCCAACTTCTCAGTTTTGGTTGCCTTGTTGGTTCCAAGGACCAACTCCTCCTTCTCGGCCGTAGGCTTCTCTCGGTTCACCATGCCTTTCCCTTATATCTTCTCCTCTAATGTAATCATCATATGGCCCATAATCATCAAGTTGTTCTCCCTTACCATAGCCCTCAATATAGATAGGTTTATTTGGGTTAAGTGGAGCTTGTAGTGGTGGGATTAGATTTGGATAGTGAGGTTTTTGGTCAAGTGGAGTTTAGATGGGAGGGTTTGGATTTGGTGGTGGTATTTAGGTTCCAATCCCTTCTTGTTGGAGTTGGTAGAGTTGAGAATGTATTGGCCTATCTTGTTCTCGGCTTCGGGAGTAAAGATTGGTTTGATTTGTGGCAATTAGTGGATATAGCATTTGGTGCGAGGTCCGGGGAGTATTAATTGGGGAAATAATTTGAGGGGTGGAAGGTCGACTCCTTTGGCTTTCCACACATTCTAATCTCCCACTCATTGATGACACATCCGTATCTAATTTGTCAAGACCCACATTCAACTTAGGCACATCTCAGGACATAGTTTCAAGGCGAGTCAAAATGAGATTAATGGCATTATTGTCCATTGTGTGAGCATTTGAGGCCTTGGGTTCCATTGATTCTATCCCAAAACAATCCCTTCAAGCTACGGTTCAATAAGTCACCAAATCTTTCCACAATGTCACACACAACAATACAATTCAAACCTATAAAAATATCACACGTTAGTTCAAACAATCCTCACTATTCTCTCACACACTTTGTGGTCTCACACTTACCGTCACAAATGTTTACAAATCAGCTTGTAACTTGTGGTGAGTTGAAGAGTAAGTATACCTCTTAGTCGGAATGGATTTTTGTTTTGGTGACTCAAGGAAGTAATGTTCAAACTTGAACCAAAAGTACTACGAATTAAAAACGAATAAAGCATTCAAGTAAACGATGACACGAAACAACAATTTCAAAGGACTAATTAATAACCTAGTAGGATTATACTATCTTTTAATTAGTTCTCGGATTAATTAAAGGAAACTAAGAATCAATAATTAAGAAACTAACAATCCAATTTTGAGCTTAAATTAGTGTGTGAACAGTAATTGGGTGACGTGTCACCCTTTAATTGGCCTCAACTTTTACTAATCGTAATTAACAAGTTGATGACTTGGTCACTTTTCAATTTGGAATGGATGAACTTGGTTTTGGTGGAAAAGTGTAAGTCTTGTATCCTTTTTCAACTTCAAGACTCAAAATGTGTGATTTTGACTTGTACTATTCCACAAAACAAGACCCTTGATTTAAGGAAAAGTTATTGTCTAGGTGATGTTGTCAAGTCCCCTCACCAACAAGTCTTATAACTTTATCTTCACCTTTTCAAGATCCATTAGAAACCTTTCAAGTTGGTCAAGACAGAATGTGATGAAGAAAAACAAGAATACTTAACAACTTTCAAGAACAACAATAACAACACCTTCAATGCCCACTCCAACTTCCACAACAAATCCACAACTCACGGTTTTTCCTTTAAGTTCACAACAACAATGTCTTCTTTTAAGCTCAAACTTTAGATCTAAACATTTGTAGTGTTGGTGAGAAAGAAAACAACACTTGAAACACTCTAAATAAGAAAAAAGACTACCAAATCTAGACACACAAACACAAATCTCAGCCAAGACAACAAGAATACAATTTTCGGCCAAGAACACAACAATGGACAGATTGCAAATTTTCTGGAATTTTTAGATTTTAATAATTTTTTTCTAGCAAGACCAATATTGATTTTGTTGGAACAAAATCAACCATAAGCTCTGATACCAAATGATACCAGATCAGTCAAGAACACACAAAACAGTCCACAAGTTCAAGAGAACCGAGGACCCTTTGAGTGACCCCTCTTGGATTTAGGATCAACAACAAGAACTCAATGTAATATGGTGTTTAACACCAATTTCCAGCCAACATTCAGACTAAATTAACAACAAAAGACAAGAACAACAATGTAACAAGAAGAAGAAAGCTATGGGTTCATTAACAACAACAAGAAATCAACGGATTCAACAAGATACAAGATAAATAGTAAGACCAAATGAAGGGACAATCTCAAGAACCCAAGAATTGTTACAATCTTAGACCCTTAACACTATCCGCAACAAAGACGTAACTCTATGTTAACACAAGAGGGCCTTTACCTCCTCTAAACACCAACATTTCAAGCCAATGTGCAAACACAAGTGAATCCACACTTGTATATACCCTAGTTTCGGTTGGAACTCACTCTCACAAGACTAGAGAGAGAACTTTAAGTGTTACAAGTTTCAATTCTTAAAAATAATCAACTCAGTTACAAAAACCCTAAGTTGTTCCTTATATAGTGTGTTACAAATATAGTGTAAATATGTGGTGATACATCATTTATCATACTCCCCATTATTTTAATTTTTTTATCTAATTTTTATAAGAAGCATGTACCCATCGAAGTCTCAGGCTGGGCATATGAATTTGGTGAGGCCATTATTCATGCAGCCGAGATGTGTTAGGTATTGAAAAGCATTAATTTGTCTACATAATACTCAATGTCTTCACCATACACAAACTCACTAATTTATTAGCCCTGTAAAATTATACTCCTCCGTAAAATATTGGTAAACGAAATAACCATGTGTAGGATAGTATAGGTGACAACTACATAGGTGAGAGTAAATGTTCATCCTCTAAAATGAGATTTTAAAATTGAATTTTTTTCTTAGGACTTTTTCTCTCTCAACTCATGCTGATGATTTGGACTTTGCATGTCTATTCAGGAGTGTCAGTTATTATCCTATCGTTGCAAGATCTTAGGGCCATTTGTACTACAAAGATAGCTACATAATGACATGGGCAAGAAGAGTTAGAGAACTGGACAAATCAAGCTTTTGTTCAATTTGCGGAAGATAAAATGAGGAACACATTTTTTATAAATAGGACCAGCAGGGGTGATGGCAATACAAAATAAACATAAGTTCATACCTCACATAATATGAAGAATAGTAATACGATTTCGATAGCAAAAATCAAACAAAAGTACAAAAACTTAAAATAATAAGAGCTAAAGAAACAAACATTGCTTTACAAAAGGTTTTCTTTTCACCAAATACCATAGGTGCATCAATGTATACTAACAGCGTAATAGCGAAAGTCATTTCAGTAATATCCAATTAAAGCAGAATTGTAGGCATGCATGTCGAAATTTTTGAAAGAATAAAAAACAAACTCAACTACGGCTAGAAGATTTGTAGGAAGAAGATTGTGAAATCAAGAAGTGACAATTTCTATAGATATAAAGAAGAAGAAGAAGAAGAAGAAGAAGAAGAAGAAGAAGAAGAAGAAGAAGAAAGAAGAAGAAGAAGAAGAAAATACATATAAACAGCGTGAGCACAGT
>NC_061112.1:90179443-90186943 GCF_002878395.1 Capsicum annuum | reverse complement strand
AAAGAAATTAGATATTTATATTTAATATTAGGAGAATTAAAGAACAAAATAATATGTGGGAAAGAGACAAGCAATGAAGTAACTCATGTAATACACATAGGACAACATAAAAGTGAATTTGAAACATATTGAAACAAGCAATGTCTGAAATCGAGAGTTTAATCTAAATTATCTTGTACATTTTATTTTTTATTTTTTTTTGCATAATGAGCACTGACTATTTTGTTGTTGGATATAGTGTTTATATATTTTTTATTCAATTAACCAGCAATTTTGAATTGTGTTGTATTAGCAAAAAAGGACATGACCTCCATCTGGAGTATATGTGATGTGTAATAGTAACAATATAGTTAATTACAGGAGAAATCAAGGAGAATAATGAGGAGGAGCTTCTCACTATAAAGAAAATTACGAAAAATCTTTGATTCTGCTACAAAGGCCAACAACGAGTCAGCCAAAAAATGAGATTTTTGCACTAATGTTATTCTTCTATGTATATTACCATCTCTTTTAAATTTGTTTCTATTTTACTATTTTATTGTCTATCATAAATAACTTCTCTAACTTTTGAAATATGTGTATCTCTCACTCTCTCCAAATTTCACTTTTGAAATTACATTGAGTATATTGTTATTTTTATTATATCCAAATTTACGATATTAACATTTGCATCTACTTTAATGAACATATAAGTGATTTAATTGAATATAATGTCGCATTTAATGTAACTTAGCTGAAACATTCTGCATTTTTGATACTATATTAAATGTTGAATTATGTTTTTCACTAACAACGTCATGTAATTTTATAATCAAAAGTTTTAAACATTTATAAATAAATATATGTAATCTTTTTTCCTTAACATTAAATACACGCGCAAAGCGCGTATATATATATATATATATATATATATATATATATATATATATATATATATATAGTTTAGTCCGATATTTCTTTTAAAAGAAAAACTACGTTAATACACGGTACAATTATACTCATATCAAAATCTCCGATTTCATTAAAATAAATGTTAGAATTGGTTTGTGACGATTCACTTCAGTCGGTTCCATTGGTTTTTCAGAAACCATTGACACCCCTGATTACTCCAAATCAATTTTGTGTACATTTCACAATACGTACGATGAGAGTTTTTTTTTAAAATGAGTAATACTATTCCCTCTAATTATAAATATTAATAATTTAATGGGATACTTGTGATTTATTACTATGATGTTTTTATCCTTTGAAATTAGCACCACAATTTTTTGTATGTAACTAAATAAACCAAATGAAGAAAAAAAAATTATGCATGCATTGTGGATGTGCCAAACAATACTACCAAATTAATGATTGTAACTCCTTTACCAAATACTTGTTTCTTTGTTTCTCCACTATATAATAGCATTTGCAGTGTGCATTGTTTCTACAAGTCCCTCTCGTAGATCCGCAGGAGCAATTAAGTGCTCTTGTATATCATGGCGCAATTAAGTGCTCATGACTTGTCTTTCATCTTTGGCCTTCTTGGTATGGTTAAAATGTTTATATCTTTAGTTTATATTATCTTGTTTTGACTTTTGATGCAAATATATACACACATTATTTTAATTTATTTGTCTGATATTGACTTGATACGGAGTTTGAAAGTAAGGGAAAAGACACACACATATATACTAGATATGCTAGCACGGGCCCAATATATATACATATATTTTTGTTTCAACTTAAATGATGTAAATAGAATTTAAATAATTAATCATTAAAATAATTTAAGTTCTTAATTATTATGATTTATAATACTTTTTCTTCTATTTCAATTTAAGTGACAATGATACAATTTCGAGAGTCAGTCAAATATTTTATATTTTTAAAATTACTAATTATCTAATTTATAATAATTTTTACATAATTTTTCAATAAGATATGCCCCTACTCTCTTCGTCCCAATTTATGCGGCATAAATAAAGTTTTGCCAATCAATCAATTTTTACAATATTTTTCTTAATTATTGTTATTTACAACACTTTTTATTTCATTTTCAAATAATATATGTTGATTTATATCTTCCTCTGTCTCATCCCAATTTATATGACACTAATATAATTTTGATAGTCAATCAATTATTTTATGTTGACATATCATTTTGTTATTCTTAATTTTCTAATACATAAATAACTTATAATAAGTGGTAGTATAGTAAAATCATCGTTTGAAGGACGATAATTTAATTTAAAACATCAAGAGTTAATTTCGCATTTTATGTCTTTTTTATCTTTTTATTAAATATTATTTATCTTAAAATCTAGATGGCTCATAATAATTAATTAAGAGCGATTGATTATGTTACTCCTATAAAAATAAACATAATTTTATCATATCTAATAGTAATCATCGATAACTCACCAAAGTAGTATTAAATACGGGATGCTATATTTTACATATACAAAATATGATATTATTAAATATTTTTGGATAGTGCATTATGTTTATCTCTCACAATAATAAAATTTTATTATATATTTTCCTTTATTTTTTTTTACTTGATACATATAAACTCAACACAAATCTTAAGAAAATATACATTAGACATATATTTTTCTAAATTAAATTTATTAATTTTGTACTTTAAAAATTTAAAGTTAATTTTAAATATTAGTAGTTCTATATAAGAAAAAAATAATTTTAGAATTTAAATTTACTAAAATAAGTAAGTAAAAAAAAAATTGAATATAAAAGTCAATTAAAATAATAAAATTGATTTACTTTAAATATTTAGTTGTAATTAATTAAGATAAAATTATTATATTGTTAAATTACTTAAATTTAAGATGTTATATTTTGCATATACAAAATATGATATTATTAACATTATTGGATAGTGCATTATGTTTATGCCTCACAATAATAAAATTTTATTGTATATTTTTATTTATTTCTTTTTTACTTGATACATATCGACCCAACACAAATCTTAAGAAAATAATCATTAAGAACTTATTTTATTAAATTAAATTTATCAATTTTATACTTTAAAAATTTACATATAAGAAAAAATTAAAAATAATTTACTTAAGATTAAAATTAAAATTTTATTTAAATTAAAATTTTATTAATTTTTACTTAAACATTAAATTTAAATTAAATATTAGTATTTCCATATAAGAAAAAAATAATTTTAAAATTTAAATTTACTAAAATAAATAAGTAAAAAAAATAATTTTGAATATAAAATTTAATTAAAATAATAAAATTTATTTACTTTAAATATTTAGTTACAATTAATTAAGATAAAATTATTATATTATTAAATTATTTAAATTTAGATAATTTAAATTAAATCTATGTAAAGTTGAGGGCAATCTTGTAAATAAATAGAATAAGTTGAACTCTTTATAAGGGCATGATCTATAATTAAATGAAAGATTGTGGGTATTCTTTAAAGTTATTAATAAGGTAGCACTAACATAGCATAAAAGACAAATTCTTTAAGTAGTTTATTCTTGTGAAAAAACTAAAACGCCCTCAAAATTGATTTTAGTGTCCGCAAGTAGACATGTTGAAGGTCTTTTTCTATAATATTTTATATATATGTGTGTGTATATATATATATATGTATGTATGTATATATATGTATGTATGTATGCATGTATATATATGTATGTATGTATGTATATATGTGTGTATGTATGTATGTATGTATGTATATATATGTATGTATGTATGTATGTATGTATGTATGTATGTGTATATATATGTATGTATGTATATGTATATGTATGTATATATATCATGGGGCAATTAAGTGCTCATGACTTGTCTTTCATCTTTGGCCTTCTTGGTACGGTTAAAATGCTTATATCTTTAATTTATAATATCTTATTTTTATGCAAATATATATATATACTCTTTTTTTTTAATTTTAATTTATTTATCGAATTTTAACTTGACACAAAATTTGAAAGTAAGGGAAAAGACATAAATATCTCCTTAAACTTTGACAATATATTTTCAACTACACACTTTTTTTTCTGAAACTCTATTATCCTTGAATTACTTTAAATGAAATATATACACCCTTAAGTGCCAAAGTGATAAAGAAAGTGTACTCACTCTCCTTGAAGGTTGTGAGAGACTAAAAATAACTTAAAATCTATTAATATGGACACATGACATTTTGTTAATTGGACACTTTATAAAATAATTAGTACCCATAATAATATATTATAATTTAAACAGATATTTTAAAAATTATTTTCCTTTTTTTCTTCGCGAAATAAAGTCAATTTTTTTTTTCGTTTTTAGTAATTGAAACTATTGTTCACTTTGTCTTTTCTTCAATTTTTTTCTAATTTTGATGCTAATTTAGTTGTTGAATTAATTTTTGAAAAAGATTTTTTTCTTTTCAAAAATTCCAGGGTTTAGTTTATTTTTACATTGCTTAAGTCATTTTATTGTAATTTTTCAAAAGACAGGTCTACTTTTTCATTTATTTATATTTGGTTTTTTTAAAAATCCTTAACTCATGATATTATATTATTGTTATGTTTGTTTTTAGTAGAACCAGTTACATTTAAAAGGAAAAGAATAATTAATTTGATTATGCGTCGATAGTATTATCAATATTTTTTTAATAGAATTCTGAATTTAAATTTGTTATTATACGAATATCAATATGTCTATGCATTGGACTTAATATCAACAAAAACACTACTATAATTACAATCTCCACAATAAATTTGTACTTTTTAGACAGTCTAAGTTTAGTTTACTTAAAGTTATATTTTAGTAGTGTCAACTACTAAAAGAAAAAAATTATAAAATTTGACATTATTTTATAAAGAAAGAAAGAAAAATTAATTTTACAATATATATAAATTTTATTGTTAGTTAATTATATGTGCTAAATTTTTTGTCACCAATTAAAAAAGGACACATGTTTATATTAATTAGAATTTAAGTTTTTTTTATTTCTCATATGTTTTTTAAGAGAGTGAGAATATTCTTTTCGTTACCTAATACATAATAAAGTATTTATTCCATTTTAAAGTAGTTCAAAGGGCAATAGAATCTTTCGAAAGAAAAGTGTGTAGTTGGTCAAAGGTTTGGTGGGGGTAGGGGGGGGGGGGGGGGGATAATTGTTAAATTAAAGATTTGTAAAAAATATTCACATATCTATTAATCTTGTGATCTTAAACATGTCATGTAAAATGCTATAATAAAGAGTTATTTAAGAAAAGAAAAAAAATATTTTTTTGAAACGAACTAAAATGGCCATATAAACAAAGTGAAAGGAATGCACTAAATCTTTATTTTGATCTCTCAATATTTAATGATATATGTCATTATTATGCAGGTAATATCGTGTCATTCATAGTGTTCTTAGCACCAGGGTAAGAGGATTTTTTTTATTTCTTTTTTTGAGGACTTACATGTCTAATATTAATTACTTAAGAGATTTTCAAATAATAATATGATGGACAAATTGAACCCTCTATTATTTTATTTTTTTTAGGCCAACATTTTACAAAATATATAAAAGGAAATCATCAGAAGGGTTTCAAGCAATACCATATTTGGTAGCACTATTCAGTGCAGGGCTATTGCTATATTATGCTTATCTGAAGAAGAATGCCCACCTTATCGTCAGCATTAATGGCATTGGATGTGTTATTGAATTGGTTTACATCTCCTTATTTCTCTTTTACGCACCAAGAAAGTCTCAGGTGAGTCCCTTTGCTCTTTCTCATTAGAAATGAAACAAATATTCTCGCCCTCTCAAATTGATTGACATGTTTTAACTTCACATAAAGTTTAAATAAATAAATAAAAATTTTGAATTTTATGTTCTTAAATTAAAAATATGTCAAATGTATCAAAATGTTCTTAAATTGTTTGGCCTTAAACATGTTATGTGAGAAATTAAAATTAAAGAGTTTTTAAAAAGGAAAAAGATCATTCTTTTCCTAAAAAACTAAAAAATAAAGTATGTTAAACAAATTAAAACAGACGGAGTAATTAATAGAAGCATACATGTGCCATATATGATTAAATTTTGTACAACGACGGTATCATTTTTTTTTAATTTTATTTGAGTAGTTTAAACATATTACAGTACAATAGTATAATCTTAGATATTTATTTTTAATTATCCGGTAAATGACATGCTAGCATACTGTGGCTGCTTAAATCTTAAACTGCCTAGTACATACACTACAATGTAAAGATTCTTTTACGCTATTAGGGTCATTTGCCTTGTGGTAGCAAGTTGGTTACTTACTGGTTTTTACCAGGTTATTAGTGGAACTAATTATTTTAGTGCTATCAATTGCTTGTAATTGCTATTTTATAAGTATATAAAGTAATAAGTGATCTGATTGTGTAAAATATTTATTTTTGCACTATTATCAGTGGATAAAACATTTCTAATAGAAGTATGAATTGTCTATTTGCAGATTTTGACGGGGTGGCTGATGCTCTTGGTAGTGGGAGCCCTCGGAATGGTGATGATATTTTCTTGTTTGTTTGCAAAGGGCACAGAAAGGGTGATCATTGTGGGATGGATTTGTGCTGTTATCAACGTTGCTGTCTTTGCTGCTCCTTTAAGCATAATGGTTACATTAATTTAAAGTTTTATTTCTCATTAAATTCATTTCTTACTTTAATTGTCTCATATGATTTAGTTACTTTCTTTAGAAAAAATCTTTTAGGCCACAAAAAATTGGTTTAAATTTGACCACAATAGTAAAAAAAACTTATTCAGATTATAAATTAGTTAGTTTTTTGATATTTTTTCCTTTTCATCCTAAATTTAAATTTTTAACACTACTTTATTTATTATCATTTTTCAATACATTGATAACTATCTCAATATATGGGAGTGGACAATTTATGTATTTCATTTTCAGTTATTTAAATTTTTAATTAACAATAACATAATTAAATAATTGTCAAATGTAGTACTATGTAATTAAGAAAATAAAAATTAATTAGTACAAATTTATTTGTTAATTGTTAGTTATATTTACGTTTGAAGCTGTTTAATTTTATTTCCACTTTTAATTATGTATAGTTTATACTTTGTACATATTTTGAGAAATTTGGTTAAATTATTTTATTTATTTTTTATCTAGTTCAATTTTATGATTTTTTTTAAATATAAAAATTAGTGTATGAAAATAGAGTTTTAAGAGTAAATTCCTTAAATAGTTACCCAAATTTTGAAAAAAAAAATTCAAATATCATTTATGTTTGTTTCAGTTAGGGTCACAATATCACTCAACTATCTCTTTATTCCTCAAAAAATATTAAATATCTCAAAAGTCTTCTTCTCTCTTAGTTGACATGTCATGTCATTATAACTTATTTTTTTAAAAAACTAAACTTATTTTACTCATCAAACTCATTTAATCAAACTATAATTCTATTTTTTCTGAAAAAATGCATAAGTTTATTAAAATGAAATTTTATACTTAGAAAAATTTTATCGGTACTAAAATTTGA
>NC_061112.1:90168961-90176443 GCF_002878395.1 Capsicum annuum | reverse complement strand
AAATGAAATTTTATACTTAGAAAAATTTTATCGGTACTAAAATTTGACATATTTTTTTTGAAGGGTTATTTTTCTCAATGGTCATTCATATTTTCTGAATTGCCTACAAAAATTACTTTTTTTAGAAATAATAATATGACTCAACTGTTAATATTATTCTCAAAAAATTAAATATCTCATACGTCTTTATCTCTTCAAATTGGCAGGTCATATCATTAAATTAATTTTTTTTAATAATAAAGTTATTTAAATCATCAAACTTATTTAGTCAAAATTATATTCTTATTCTTTTCTTTAAAAGAAATATATAAATTTATTAAGAAGAAATTTTCATGCTTAGAAATATTTTATCATTACTTAAACTTTCAAAATTTTTAAAGTTATTTTCTTGAATAGTTTTTCATGTTTTTGGCGTCGCATATAAAAATCACTTTTTTTTTGTTTTTGCTAAGACAATAATATTACTCAACTATCAATACTTTTCTTAAAAAAATAACAAAATACCTCAAAAGTTTTATCCTCTTCTAATTAGCATGTCATATCAGTAGACCATCATTTTCTAAAAAATAATAAACATATTAACTCAACAAACTCATTTAATCAAAATAATAGTTTTATTTTTTTAAAAAAAAATATATTAATTCATTAAGAAGAAATTCTCATACTTAGGTAGTTATACTTTTTTTCTAGAGTTATTTTCCTAGATGATCATTTAGGTTTTTATATGTAATTGTCTACAAAGATCAGTTGTTTTCTAAAGAAAATAATATCACTAAATTAAATAAGTTATCTAGAGATTTTAATTTGCATGTAAAATAATTATGATAAAGATTAAATATGTTAAAGAATTCCTAAATAGGAAAATTAAACTAATGCATTTTTTTCAAAAAAAAATGAATAAAGTTATAATTTTGATTAAATGAATTTGATGAATTAAATAATTTATTATTTAAAAAATGTGATTTTAATAATATGGCATGCCAACTAAGATAGAACAGGACCGACCGCTCTAGGCCCAAAATTTCTTGGGGCCCCAACTTTGGGTACTACCTGGTAAATAGAACTATCAATACGGATCGGCCCGACCCTTCCGAGCTAGCCCGCACGGGCTTTGATTTTGACGAGTCAGGTCGGGCTGACCCATCATTTGATGGGCCAAAAAATATTAAGTCCACACCATTATTTTGTGGGTTGCAGGCCTCATGGGCTAGCCCACTTTTAAAAAAATAATATTTTATAATTTAATTTTAGAATGTTAAGAATCATAAATACTACCAGACAATATTACATAGTGTTAATACTTACTAATCAAGTCTCCAATACCCCAAAAAGTACTCCTAATAACCAAATTAAATAACTTTTGACATGATATCCTTCGAACAAAATAAAAACACTAATAAACAATCTAAATAGTTGCATGTATTTGACTTACGGGTCGACTCACAGCTAGCTCAACCCACATTGCTCAAGCCCCACGGGCTTATCCGAGTCGGGCTAAAAAGTCCTGCTCGATCTTAAATGGCCTGCAAAAATTGAAGCCCAACTCCATCATATTACAGGCAAAATCGGGCTGACCCAACGAGTCTGACCCATATTGACGGCTCTACTAGTAAACTTTGAGGTTCAAATTGTATGAGATTAGTTTTCATTTTTAAATAAATTAAAAATTTTGAAGTAAAAAAGTAGAGACCGTTTTTTATAAAAAGGTAAGATAAGATTTTGATAGTAATTGACGTGGCTGTTTGTACTTTAAATGAAAAAAGTTGAATGTAAATACTAATCTTTTACTTTTAGGTCAAATTACTTGTTTACCATTCTTAAACTTCCGTTTCTTACTCGGTGATTTGTTTTGGCTTTATCTTTTTCTTTTAACTTTTCTCATATGCCCTCTAAGTCATGTTTTACTTCTTTTTTTTTCCCCTTTTTTTTTTAATTTATTCGAATTCAAGTATTAGTTAAGCTACATATATTACTTAAATATAAAATGTTTGATATAATTTTCAGTAAGATATACGAATTATATAATATAGGGTTCAGTAAAATATAATAACTAAAGGATGCGACTCAATTAAAATAATTGGTGTTCTTTTTATTTTTTGCTCGCGTTTCAAGTGTTTCAATATTATGCTGCAAATAGTTACATTTAGATATTAAGTTTTCAACTTTTTAAATCTAAACTTTTTAAATTTTTCATCAAAGCTATTTTAAATATTTTTATTTTATAGGTGTATTTTGTGTATAATTATTTGTTAGAATCTATATATCTCAACGATTAATTATATTATCAATTAAAAAATAATTATTAGAACTAATTATATAAGAATTAGTTACACAAAAATCTAAAAAGATAAACTTCAAAATAAATTATATTAAATTTTTATTTAATTTTTGTAAGGCCTTAAATTAATTGTTCGCTTTAAGCTACAAACTTTCTAGGGCCACCCTTGAGAGAGAAGAATACTTTTGAGGTGTTTAATATTTTTTGAGGAAAAGAGTGATAATTAAGTGATATTATGGTCCTAAATAAAACATAATTGATATTTGAAAGAAATTCTCAAAACTTGAGTGACTATTTAGGAAATTCACTCAAAGTTTTAATAATAACTATAACATGTTTTGGCATGCTTAAAATTTTGTTATTTTACATTTTTCTATAGATAGATATACTAACAAAATACGTCGTGGTTAAATGTGAAAAATTATTTTGCTAAACAATTTAACCACAATATTTTTTTCGATAATATTTGTGAAAATAAATGCGGCTAATATTTATTTACATATTTTATATGGTCCATGACTAAAAATTTATACTTATTGCTAAGAAATTTTATTATGTTGTAGACTATAGTTATAAAGAAACTTTTATTTTACAAGATATATATGTATAGAAAGTGATTTTATCCACGACAAGCAATTTGTATATATATTCATATAATTAGCAAGAATTTATAAAAAAAAAAAAATTAAATTAAGTATATTAATTAATAAAATAATTGGATATAATAATTTATTTATTCAAATAATATTTGAAACTTATAAATAAGATCTTATAAATTTAAATTGAACCGAATAATAAATTTTATGACCATTTAACATTTTTTCTTTTTTATAAATAAGATCTCATAAATTTGTGGCTATTTAGCAATTTCCCTTTCTTTTAACTCTTATAAATTTGTGTTACAGAGGCAAGTGATAAGAACAAAGAGTGTGGAATTCATGCCCTTCACTTTATCATTGTTCCTAACTCTCTGCGCCACGATGTGGTTTTTCTATGGGTTTTTCAAAAAGGACTTTTACATTGCAGTAAGTTCCTATCATTTACTCCTAACGCAATAATAACTTTTTATGGCTACTATCTGTAAGAACATATTTATTAAGACTAAAATGATTAACTAAAAATAAGAGATAATATCCAATTATTCGTCTGAATTATTTTCAAAAAAGATTATGACACACCTTAATTTAAAGGGAGACTTATTACTTTCTGAATTAATTAAAAGTGTAATTTTGACACTCTTAGTGTCTACGTGATACATACGTGACAAACATACTGAAGTGTTCCTATAGGCACATGTGTGTACAACGTATGTGCCCCTAGGCACTTAGTTCAGGGGTAATAAGGCCCCCTTTACGATGAAGTGTGTCATACCCTTTTTAGGTATAGTTCATGGGTAATTGAGTATTTTCTCTTTAAAAAAATAAAAAAGGGAGGGCCGTATAATGGAACAAAGGGTATTTAACTTTTGGATTTTCCAACCTTTTCTTTTCTTTTAAATTACTAATTTGATTTTTCTTTAATTTGTTTCCCATTGTGGATTTGGCAGTTACCGAATGTACTGGGCTTTCTATTTGGAGTCGTTCAAATGCTACTATATTTTGTTTACAAGGATTCAAACAAAAAGGATATTAAGGAACTATTGGAGCACGAAGAAGCTGCAAAATCAACAGGTGTAGAAATTAGTATCAAGATTGAAGGTAATACCGATAAGGCATTGCACTCAGTGGAGAAGGCTTTTCCATATTGCGGAAATCAAGAAATGACTAAAGCCAAGATTTTGAAGTAAGGAAGGGAACTTAACATTGAACATCAAGCAAGAATTTAGAAATTTATAATATTTACCACTTACTAGTATATGCGCAGTGTGGATCTACACTTTCCGCGAATAATCCTGCTTACTCAAATTTATGCATAGGAATGCTTTTCTCTCTTTTGTTTACTCCAAACTAGTGAATTTTTTCGCATTTTGTGCGATTATAAAATATAAAAAAGTTATCAAAATAATTTTATTGTAAATTTAAATATGAAAATTAAATTTGCTAATTAAATAAGTAACATAAATGATTGAAACGTCATTTGTAAAGATGCATGAGAACTTTTTGGTTCTTAGAAATTGAATACTATATACAACAATAATTTAGCAACTTTCTAATCTGCAACATGATTCTTCTATTTACATGCTAAAGATCTATATATAAACAAAGTCAAGAATGCACCCTCCACATTTTTAGCTTCTTATATATAAGTCCCCATAACAATAATTTTCGGGATAATATTCACAAAAATACCTTAACGTTGACCGGATCTTCAGTTGAGCATACTGAACTTTGTGGGGGTCCTATTGTCCCCTGGACTTTTTTAAAGTGAAATTAATTCACCCTCCCAAAAAAAAAAAACGCTATACCCAGTTTTGAAGTAGAAAGTGTAGTGCACACGCCAATCTCATATTGACACGTGTATTTTTATTTAAAATTAATTTTTATTTAATTTCTTTTCCATTCTTATTCTTCTCCATTCTCCATTCTTATTTTCTTCTCCATTATGAATTGAAAATTTAATGGACATTTAATTTCTTCTTCATTTTTATTCTTCAAAATTCACAATAAAATAGTAATATTTTGATCACATATGTGCCCATCTGTCTATCTCCATCAATAACTCAAATAAGAATGACTCAAAAATAAGACCAAAATTTTCAACAACAAGAAAATAGGGAAAGTGTAGAAGACAAACATGAGAGGTCTAACAACACCATTACAATCAAAACATTGACATCCAATATCCCAAAACAATTAAAAACTCAGAAAGTTTCAATCTTACACTCCCCAAGTTCAATTTAATGAAAAAAAAATAGCAAGAAATTTTCAAGAAAAGTGAAACCCATATCTTATTTTGCTTCAGAGAATCCAAATCACCCAATCTTAAAAGAATCAAAACCACCATTAGTAGTTGTTGGATCAGTCAATGCAGATCCAAGGAATTCAACTTTCGAAAATATTTTTCTTCCTATTGTCAACTACAAGAAACTTCAAAATGCATCATTTTAAAAAAAGAATAAAAAAAATCATAATTTGAGAAAATCATCTTCACTGATTTCTTAAGAATTTGAAATTTCAATTACTATCAAGATTGTGCCGACAAATTCCCTTATGGAACCAATAGTAGGTTGGTTGATGATGGCAATGATGGGTTAATTTTGCTATTTTGATAGAATTGAAGAAAACCCATTTAGTGTGTGTATTGAAATTGGGTCAAATTGATGTAATTGAATTGGGTGTGTTGAAAATAACTTATTTGGTGTGTGTGTGATGAAATTGTGTTCAATCAATTCCAACTCAACAAAGGAACACCAATGGAGCACCATTGAAGAGAAGAAAGAAATAAGAGAGAAGAGAAAGAAGATACAAATAAAAAAAAAAAATAAAAAAAACATACAATTTATAAAAATTAGAAAATTGAGGGACTGTTTGACCAAAAAAAAGTTTTTAATGATTTTTTAACACTTTTACGCGCCCAGTGCGCGTGAATTACACTCAATGGTCCAAGTGGGCAGATATATGTCATTAAAATACGAAAAAAAAGTTTAGGGGGTAATAGGAGTTCAATAAGCTCAACTGAAAATCCGATCAAATTTCAAATATTTTTGTGAGTATTATCCCATAATTCTCCTTCACACGACCGATAAGGATAGTTTATTGATCTTCAATCTTTTTTGTTTTGTTTTGTTTTGTCTCCTGCTTGTTTCCAAAATCTTGAATATCTAAATTGTAAATCAAATACTACATTAATTTAATACATGAATATTGATTTTTTCTACATACAAATTTTTATTGATCACCAATAAATATTTTTTAATATATCTCAACATCAATATAGATGTAAATTAATTAAATAAATGTGTTATTAAATCTGAAAAGGACATTGATAAATGCCCCATTGTTCTTCATCCATGTGTCCCATTGTCCTTCATGATTATTCATCTTTAGCTTAAAATTTAAATATTTGAATCAAAATCTTAACATGTTTTTATGATGTATCTCTTAAGTGAAAGTGAAGTTACGATTATGAATATAACCAAAGTTTTCACAAATGAAATTAAAAACCAAAAATAAGATAAATACCACCTCAATACTAACTAAGAGATAAACCACTTTAATTGTTTGTTGCTTCAATTCTCCCCATCCGTATTCATTACTTATTGTAGAAGACAAGAGCTTTCATTTTTCTCAATATACGTCAAGTTCTGAAAAAAAAAATAGAAGAAAAATTAAAAGGTCCAAGAATTAATACGCAATAAGATGAAAATCTTCATGGTAGACTAAGAATATTCTAAACTTAATTAAAAGTATATACATCAGAAACAAATTACTAAAACCGACAAATATCTTTCCTTAAACCAAAATGCAATGCTGACTGTCAATAATTTTAGGATCAATCAATGAGGCACACGAATAAAATATTGAATTGTTCACCGAAGAAGTAAAAGTAAAAATAAATTCTGGAAGTTGCTACACTAAATGGTGTTTTTATATAGTTATTCCAACAAAACATCGACTCTTGCTCTCTTTTCATAATCCAAACAATACATGAGTCTCTTGCTCTCCTCTCATATGTATTTATAAACATACATTTATTTTCACTTCATAATTATTGCCATTAAATGTCATAATTTTAGCTAAAGTAAATTACAGCAAGGCGTTTCTTCTTTTTATCTTCTTTTTAGTGTTATATTTTTAAGCATGCAATTAGAAAAAAAATGTTCAAAAAAGGAAAGTGAATGGAGGTCATAGAGAGATTCCACGTCACTTTGTCTATGACTCTCCTTTATATATATATATATATATATATATATTGATTGATGAATACTCTATAACATGTGTACATGTGTTTTTAGTGTCTATTTGTTGCTTCCTTTGTCTCTTTATATGTGTTATCTTGTGT
The DNA here is from genome assembly GCF_002878395.1 of Capsicum annuum. Classification (NCBI taxonomy): domain Eukaryota; kingdom Viridiplantae; phylum Streptophyta; class Magnoliopsida; order Solanales; family Solanaceae; genus Capsicum; species Capsicum annuum. The sequence continues at coordinate 90,169,224 of NC_061112.1, read as the reverse complement.
TTTTCTTTTAAAAAACTAACATAATTTTATATTTAAAAATAATTTAATTTGAATTTCTTATTTTACTATAAATAAAATAAATAATTTATATCTATATAAATATATAAATCTTATTTTAGATCGTAGGTTTGGGATATCTTTAATTTCTATCGCACCCTAAATTTTGATGATCCTAATTAACCAAGACCAAATGCTTTAAATTTACCATTGATCGACTAATATAGCATGTCACTTGCATACAGGGTGTGTTCGATATGAAGAAA